>NW_007253908.1:290069-294507 GCF_000164805.1 Carlito syrichta
TGAAAAAAAAAAAAAAAAGACACAGAACCAATAATCACAGAATATGGGCTCAAAAAGTGAATATGGGCTGGGCACGGTGGCTCACACCTGTAATCCCAGCAATTTGGGAAACCGAGGCAGAAGGAAGGCTTGAGCCCAGGAGTTCAAGACTAGCCTGGGCAATACAGCAAAAGCTTGTCTCTACAAAAAATAAAAGATAAAATTAGTCAGGTTTGGTGTTGCACACCTATACACCCAGCTACTCGAGAGGCTGAAGTGGAAGGATTGCCTAGGCCCAGGAAGTCGAGGCTGTAGTGAGCCATGACTGTGCCACCGCACTTCAGCCTGGGCAACAAAGTGAGACCCCAACTCAAAAAATAAAAAATTAAAAAGTGATACAGATTTATCCTACTGAGTAAACAGATTTGGTTAAAAGAAAAAGGAGGAGACAGAAATCCACTAGAGCAATACTGATTTTTAGAACTTAAATTCCTTTCCATTTTCTTTGACAACTATGAAAGCAGGGTACTCTTCATTTGTGTTTGTGACCCCAACTGAATTAACACCCTAATTAGTGTATATTACCTGCATTAATATACACTAATACTAGGGAATATACACTATTACTCTGGCTAATATACACTAATATCAGTGTATATTACCTTACGTAGTATATATTACCCCAGGTAATATGTTACCCTAGGTAATATATACTACTCTTTGATCAGACTTCTGCTATGTCTCATAAACTCAACACCCAGAAATTCTCAACTTGGGGAAAAAAAGATATTCCTAAGAAGACCAGAAAAAAAATACATTGTAGCCAATAAAATCAAAAGTAGGAAAGAAACAGATTTATCAATAAAAACCACCTCTACTTTTATTAACAAGTCATCTTTTTGTTCTATCAGTAAGTTAAGGTACGACATCCATAAAGAATAAGTGATTTTTATTTCCTTTAGTGAAAGTATTTGTAAATAAAATATTACCTTGCTAGCTTACTGAGATCCTGCTCTTCAGCAATTAAAGACATTGAATTGTCTCCCACAGCTTCCTCTCCAACCCTTCCTGATGGTCCAACTTCTTCTAATTCGGCATTTTTTTTTGCCAAACCAGACTCTTTGGAATCTACACAATCTCTTGTTGACAAAACCTCCAGAGATGTCATAAGCTCAGACTTTTCCTTAAATTTAAGAAGAAATTAGCTAATATTACTATAGAAACAATCTCTGTTAATTTGGTTAGGTAGTCTGGCCCAAACATCTAAGCTTACACATGTACACAAGACAACAGTTGCTAATTTTATATTACACTGCAAAGTCATTCATTTTTCATGAAAACAGTTACCATACAAAAGTCAAAACTATATTTTACTAACACTCTTCTTCAGATCCTGACACTGACACAAAAAATTGTTTTCCCCAAACCTACTTTTGGAAGGAGCTGGGTGTCAGGACTTCCTTGCTGCAGTAAATTATCTTCAGGCTTGCTTGCCTTGCTCTGCATTGCTGTGCCTTTTTCTATAGCTTGATACCCTTTTTTACCATGTGCTCTTCCCAAATTTGGTTTAGCCTTTTGGAATTTCCTTCTTATCAACTGTGCTGGACTAGGAACACATGGTTTATTTTCATGCCTAGAATGATGTACAGATCATGTTGAAGAACAAAAATCAGAATTTCTTGTTGATGCCATAGTTGTTAAATCAAACAATTCTGAATGCAAACCAATTCTATGTTCAAAGAACTACATATAAATTATCTATAAAACCAAGCACATAAAATGAAACCACACATTGATATGAAAGGAAGAACATAAAAGCTTTTAAAGGTTCCATTTTCTACATAGCCTGGGAAACAGTTTTATAATAATATTAATCTTTTAAAACTTTCAATGATTCTGAAATACGATTTCATGCTACCTTAAATATTTTCAGAGAAATAACTAGATACCAAAAGCATGCCAGTAATGAAGAAGATTTCTAATGGTACTTTTTTTTTTTTTTTAGAGTTGGAGTCTCTCACTCCGTCACCCAGACTGGAGTACAGTGGCACGCTGCCGGCCACCGCAGCCTCAACCTGCTGGGCTCCGGCGATCCTTCCACCTCAGCCTTCCAAGTAGCCAGAATTACAGACGCGCACTACCATGCCCGGCTGATTTTTTTTTATTTATTGTAGAGATGAGGTCTTGCCAAGTTGCCCGGGTGGGTCTCAAACCCATGGGTTCAGGCAATCCACTCACCTCGCCCTCCCAAAGCGCTGAGATTACAGGCTGAGCCACCGAGCCCGGCCTCTAATGGTACTTTAAACAAATGCCTTCAACTGAGCTCTAAAGCATGAACAAATACAAAATGGTAATAGCCACTTTGGCCCCTCTAGATCAAGAAGGCTTGAGGGCTACAGTCTATTCTCCAGCCATATGCCTGAAAACTCACCAAAAAGGGCTTGCTACTGAAACCAACCTGAGTTAAAAAAAAAATAATAAGACTTTGTCTCTTAAAAAAAAAAATTGGCCAGGCTCAGTGGCTCAGCCTGTAATCCTGCACTTTGGGAGGCCGAGGTGAGTGAATTGCCTGAACCCGCGGGTTCGAGAACCGCCTGGGCAACTTGGCGAGACCTCATCTCTACAATAAATCAAAAAAATTAGCCAGGCATGGTAGCGCGCGCCTATAGTTCCAGCAACTTGGAAGGCTGAGGGGGAAGGATCACCGGAGCCCAGCAGGTCGAGGCTGCGGTGCCCGTCTGGGCGACAGAGTGAGACTCCAACTCAAAAAAAATAAAAATTAGCTGGGCGTGGTGGTGCGTACTTGTAGTCCCAGCTGCTCAAGAGGCTAAGGCCAAAGGATCACGTGAGTCCAGGAAGTCAAGGCTGTGTAAACCATGATCATGTCACTGCACTCCAGTCTGAGCAACAGAGTGAGACCTTGACTCAAAATCAATAAAATAAATGAACAAAAATAAAAGATAAGAAGAAT
Organism: Carlito syrichta; assembly: GCF_000164805.1. Classification (NCBI taxonomy): domain Eukaryota; kingdom Metazoa; phylum Chordata; class Mammalia; order Primates; family Tarsiidae; genus Carlito; species Carlito syrichta. The sequence goes on from NW_007253908.1 coordinate 293,020, forward strand.
GTAAGATTTGTCTATACATGTTTCATTTTAATATAAAAAAATGAGGATGAGGACTGCTTGCTGAACTTTTCAGGGAAATTACAAATTAAGAGAACGTCAGTCATGCGATTCTCACAGTATTTGAGAAGCAGATTTAAAATACTCTAGTTTCAAAAATAACTATTACTTTATTCTTTCATAAAATTTTCAGGATGTTAAGTCATGAAATCAATTACGCAAAAATTCAACCTTTATCTTTGAAAGTTTTATGTGTTTCTCATTAAAAGCAAACTCACCTCATTTTTTCATCTAACACATGTGTTTTGTTAACATAAAGGTTTTCTACAACCACTTGATGTTGATTTTCATATATTCTGCATTCTGAAACTTTGGAGGATGCAACTTCAATTTCAGTTCCAATTTGAGAATTTGGCTGCAAAGACAAAAATCATATTTATTAGGTTTTTTTTTCGGGGGGAGGGTCAGAGTCTCACTTGTAGCCCAGGCTGAACTACAGTGGCATGCTCACAGTCAAACTGCAGCCTCAACCTACTGGGCTCAGGTGAGTTTTCTGCCTCAGCCTTCCATGTAGCTGGAACTACAGGCGTGTGCCACCACGCCTGGCTAATTTTATGATTTACTGTAGAGACGAGGTCTCGCCAAGTTGCCCAGGCTGGTCTCAAACCCCTGGGCTTAGGCAATTCGCTCACCTCTGCTTCCCAAAGTGTTGGGATTACAGGTGTGAGTCACTGAATCTGGCATTTTTTTTTTTTTTTTTTAAGGAAAACACACCTTTATTTCCATGAAGAAAGATACTTAGTTTTTAAAAATTCTTTATTAAATTTTTATTTATTTTTGAGAGGAAGTTTTATTTTGCTGCCAAGGCAGGTCTTGAATTACTGAGGTCAAGGGATCCTTCCACCTCAATCTCCTAAATAACTGGAATTACAGGTGCACACCATCGCATGAGGCTACATTTTTAAAATTAAGATTCACATGAGGTATATTATGTTTATAATCTGCTGCCAAAACAAGAATGCCTAGTTCAGAGAGAAGGTTTCAAAGATTGTATAATATGTTTACATAATCTTTAAAAGTTACAACAGTCACCTGCTGTGAAATAAAAAATTCAAGAAAATTTAATGGTTTGTGTTTTTTCCTCTCTGTTGCCCAGGCTAGAGTGCAGTAGTGCAATCATAGCTAATTACAGCTGTGAGTAACTAGGTTTAAGTGAATCTCCCACCTCAGCCTCTCAAGTAGCTGGGACTACAGGCAGGTGTCACCGTACCTAGTTAAATTTTTTTTTTTTTGGTAGAGACAAAAGTTCTTGCAATCCTCCTCCTCCCAAAGTGTTGGAATTACAGTTGTGAGCTACCATTCTTAGATGAGTTTATTTGCTTTGTTTTTTCTTTTTTTTTTTTTTTTGAGTTGGAGTCTCACTCTGTCGCTCAGACTGGAATGCAGTGGCCGCTCCTGGCCATCGCAGCCTCGACCTGCTGGGCTCCGGCG
>NW_007253908.1:294527-294984 GCF_000164805.1 Carlito syrichta
TCCACTCACCTCAGCCTCCCAAAGGCGCGGGATTATAGGCTGAGCCACCAAGCCCAGCACTATGTTTTTCTTAACAGCTTTATGGTTCAAATAAGGAACACGTTAAATCTAGACTTTGTCTTGGCAGAGAAAAGAACAGAACAACAAAAACTAGTTAAATGGACACTTCTAGGCATTACTCTACTTAGACATTTTTTTCTAACATCAAAAAATCCATCAATAAGAAGTTGGGCTGGCCAGGCTCGGTGGCTGAGCCTGCATTCCCGCACCTTGGGAGGCTGAGGTGAGTCGACTGCCTGAGCCTGCAGGTTCAAAACTCACCTGGGCAACTTGGCAAGACCTCATTTCCACAATAAATCAAAAAATCAGCCGGGCATGGTAGCTCGCACCTATAATTCCGGCTATTTGGAAGGCTGAGGCGGAAGGATCGCCAGAGCCCAGCAGGTCGAGGCTGCGG
>NW_007253908.1:295078-312765 GCF_000164805.1 Carlito syrichta
AAAAAAAAAAAAAAAAAAAAAGAAGTTGGGCTGGGCACAGTGGCTCACACCTATAATCTCAGTACTTTGGGAGGCTAAGGCAGGAGGATTGAGCTCGGGAGGCTTGAGCCCAGAAGTTTGAGACTAGCCTGGGCAACATAGTGAGAACCTGTCTCACATGGTGATGCATTCCTTTAATCTCAGCTACTCAGGAGGCTGAGGTGGGATGACAGCTTCAGCTTAGGCGTCTGAGGCAGCAGTGAGCCAAGATCATGCCACTGCACTCCAGCCTGGGTGACAAAGTGACACCTTGTCTCAAAAAAAATAACAATAAGAGATTGGTTAAACTATTAATCAAAACAGAATATTAGGCAGCAAAACTGATGTACCTCCATGTTTCCTGGTACATAAAGTCAGTTAATATACTATTTAGTGAAAACAGAAGGTTATAAAATACCATGTACATAATTATATTCTTAATGTTTTTAAGAGATGAAATATCACTCTGTTGCTCAGGCAGGATTGCAATGACAAGATCGTAGCTCACTGCAGGCTGAGTTCAGGCAATCCTCTCACCTCAGTCGCCTAAATAGCTACGACTGCAGGTGAGCACTACTACACATGGATAACTTTTTAATATTTGTAGAGATGAGGTCTTGCTATGTTGCCCAGGCTGGTCTCAAACTCCTGGCCTCAAGCAATCAACCTGCCTCAACCTCTCAAAGTGCTGAGATGACAGGTGTGAGTGACTACACCCCACTGATATGACTGTTTTATTTAAATTTACATAAGTATGCACATATTTGTACATACAAATAGATCTAGTAAGATATGTCAAAAGGTTATTGGTGGTTATCTCAGGGTAGAGAGATTTGCGGTAGTTATTATATATATTATTTTGTGTTAACTGACCATTTCACAATGAACAGCTTCATTAGTTAAGAAGAAAAAATAAGCCTAGTTTCACTTTTAAAAAAATCCAGAATAGCAAATCTGAAATAGAACTGGACACTGTATTCACTGGGTAGAAAAAGTGTCAAATGCATATATTCTAAGCCAAGTCCTAGTTGGCACTTGATAGTTTAATATGCATTAAAAAGCTCAATTCAATTATATAATAATAACTTACCATAGTCAGGACTTTCTTTTTAGTTTCATCTTTTTGAAATACTGTCTTTTCTTCCTTAATTATGGCTTTGGCTTCACCTTTTTCTACTGTTGGTCTCTGTCCAGCCTTTCTTACATTTGGTCTGGGTCTCTGTAGTCGGCCCCTTATTGGTCGAGCAGTTTGGGTAACACTTTCCTTCATTTCTTGTTGTAAAGTGTTTATATTACGAGTCCTAGAAAAGGTGACAGAAAAAAAGAAACAGAGCTTGACTGTAAAAAGTTGAAAAATACAGTAAAAATATAAAATTTGGATCTTCTCTAATAAATACTCTATAAAAATATTTTTGACCACTAAAGGAAAATAACTTTCTAACTATAAATGCATCTTATTTTTCAAAAGAAAATAGTTATTTCGGCCAGGTGTGGTAGCTCACCACTATAATTCCAGCACTCTGAGAGGTCAAGGCAGGAGGATTACTTGAGCTCAGGAGTTGGAGACTAGCCTGGGCAACATGTGAGATCCTGTCTCCACAAAAAAATTAAGCTGGGATACTGAGTTGGGAGGACTGCCTGAGCCCCGGAAGTTGAGGCTGCAGTGAGCCGTGATCAGACCACTGCATTCCATCCTGGGTAACAGAGTGAGACCCTAACACACACACACAAAAAAGTTATTTCAATTCTCAAAAGGCAATAAATTTACATGATGTATCTGAAAGTAAAATGGTGGTTTCCAGGAACTGAAAGAAGGAGGGAAAAGAAAATTAGTATTGCATGGTTACAGAGTTTCAGTTTAAAAACAAAACAAAACTCTAGAGGTCAGGCTCAGTGACTCTCGCCTGTAATTCCGGCACTTTAGGAGGTGGGAGGACTGTTTGAGCCCAGGGGTTCATGACCAGTCTGGGACCTCATCTCTATAAAATTTAAAAAATAAGCTAGGCATGGTGGTACACACCTATAATCACAGCTACTTGGGAGGCTGAGGCAGAAGGAGCACCTGAGCCCTGGAGATTGAGGCTGTGATGAGCCGTGATCATGTCAGTGCATTCCCACCTGGGCAACAGAGTGAGACCCCCAAATCAAAAAAAACCCAAAAAACACCAACTCTGGAGACGAATGACGGTGGTGAACTGTACAATACTTTGAATACACTTAATGCTACTGGATTGGACACTTAAAAATAGTTCAGGTAAATTTTGTTATATATACTTTACCAGTTTTTTAGAGGGTAATGAATACAAAGCTTATATACATACAGGCTGAGTGTCCTTCATCCAAAATGCTTAGGACCAGACATGTTGTAGACTTCAGATTTCTTTGGATTTTGGAATATCTGCCAGCTGAGCATCCCTAATTCACGCATGTCCCAATGCACATTTCGTTTCAGCCTTACATCAGCACTCAAAAAGTCTCCAATTTTGGAATATTTCAGATCTTGGATTTTTAAATTACAGATGCTCAACCGGTACTTTTTTAATGCATTGCTTTGTATAGGGGTTTATGCAAGTGACAATGAAGAGAAACAGGCAAGTATGAAAAGGTTCTGAATTCAGCCTGACTTTACATTTTAGACAGTTTGCTATATAAGTGAAATTAAGCCATGTACTCTTTATGCCCATTTTAAAAACATATTAACAGGTCGGGCTCGGTGGCTCAGCCTGTAATCCCAGCACTCTGGGAGGCTGAGATGAATGGATTACCTGAGCCCGTGGGTTCAAGACCCACCCAGGCAACTTGGTGAGACGTCGTCTCTACATCTAAATCAAAAATTAGCCAAGCATGGTAGCACACGCCTGTAGTTCCAGCTACTTGGAAGGATTGCCTAAGCCCAGCAGGTCGATGCTGGCGTGGCCGTGAGAGTGCCACTGCACTCCAGCCTGGGCGACAGAGTGAAAATCCAACTCAAAAATAAATAAATAAGCAAAAATATATTAACAGATCTTAATAAAAATGAAAGCATACTTCCAGGGAATGTCTCTCTTATCTTAGATTTTTCAAAGAAATATCACTGTTTACATTACCCCGTAGACACAACTAAGTCATTTTCCTGGACTTGTGAAAGCGGTGACTCCCCTTTAGGTTCACAAGAATCTGAAGGTGAAAGGACCTTTTCAGTCTGTATACATGGTAACAGCGCAGCCTCCTGATTCTTAGAACCTGATTTGTCTTTTTCTCTTGATGTCATTAGAGAAGCATCACCCTAAAAGACAGGAAAAAAAATTTCATTCAAGGTGGATGAAAGTATAGGAAAATAAGAACATTCTTATACTATTAGTAGAGGAAAAACTGGTTTAGTCTTTGTAGAGAATAAGAGGGCAGTTACCTACCAAAATATTAAATTCCCGGCAAATTCCACTTCTAGATATTTCTTATAAAAGTACTCAAACAGATGTATATACACAAAAATATTTATTATAGCAATTTAAGAGCCCCCACCCCAAAAGAAAACAATAAACAAACAAAAAACTGAAAATAAGACAAATCCATCAACAGAGGATATGAATCCAAAATAAGTAGGGGGAATACATCTTAATTTATTTACAATGCAATAGTATACAGTCACTCAAAATATATTTCTGTGTACTGATCCCAAAAAAATGTTCACACTATTGTGTTAAAAGGAAAAATTGAAAGGCAAGGTATGATGCAATTTTTGGAAAACAAAAAGATCTCCAAATTTTATTATTTCATAAATAAGTATACAGAAAAGTCTAGGTAGGTATATTCAAAATTGCTACACAATTAACTTGGGAAGAGGAACATGACATGATAAAGGACTCTCACTTTCTAAGATACAGGTATGTTTTTCCAAATTGGAAAAAAATTTTTTTGAGTCCAGATCTCATTTTATAGCCCAGTCAAGGTCTCACTCTGTCACTCTGTGGCAGTGGCATGAGCACGGCTCACTGCAGTCTCAGTCTCCTGGGCTCAGGCAAGCCTTCCACCTCAGCCTCCTCAGTAGCTAGGACTATAGGCATACGCCACCACACCTGGCTAATTTTTTTGATTTTACATAGAGACGAGGTTGCCCAGTCTGGTCTTGAACTCCTAGACTCAAACAATCCCTCCCCAAAGTGCAGGGATTATGGTGGGAGCCTATCAAATTAAAATTTTTATAATTGGAAAACATAATTAAAAAGCACTTATGAGCAGGGCACGGTGTTTTATGCCTGTAATTCCAGCACTTTGGGAGGCAGCGGCAAAAGGATTGCCTGAGCCCAGGAGTTCAAGACCAGCCTGGGCAACACAGCAAGACCTCGTCTTTACAGCAACACAGCAAGACCTCGTCTCCATGCCCAGCTAATTAATCAAAAAATTAGCTGGGCATGGTGGCATGCACCTGTAGTCCCAACTGCTTGGAAGGCTGAGAAAGAAGGATCTCCTGAGTCCAGGAGATGTCAATACAAATTTTAATTCTAAAAAATAGTTGAAGCCGGGCTCAGTGGCTCAGCCTGTAATCCCGCACCTTTGAGAGGCTGAGGTGAGTGGATTGCCTGAGCCCACGGGTTCGAGACCTGCCTGGGCAGGCGAGACCTCATCTCTACAATAAATCAAAAAATGAGTCGGACGTGGTAGCGCGCACCTGTAGTTCCTGCTACTTGGAAGGCTGAGGCGGAAGGATCACCGGAGCCCAGCAGGTCGAGGCTGCGGTGGCCAGGAGCGGCCACTGCACTCCAGTCTGGGCAACAGAGTGAGACTCCAACTCAAAAAATAAATAAATAAATAAAAAGTAGTTGATATGTAGAAAACACTCAATGTATGAGTATTAACATTTCATTTCAAAGTTTTTGATGGTATATCACAAAATCTTAATCTGTTCTGGACCAAGTTAATGAAGTAAATAAAATATCTTTTTTAACTCATATCAAGCTTTCCATTTCACCTTCACCACAGAAATAAAAGCTTGTTAATCCCATTTTCCCTACGAAGAAACCTGTTATATCATTTAATTATGGACACACAGCCAGAACTTAAGTTAGAGCACAGACCTTCTAAACGCTTTCCCATGACACATTTGCCCATCATGAAATATATGAGACTCATACACAAACTATGTAGAAACATGAGGAAAATTAAGCAAGGGAACAATATAACACACAGTAAAAAAATTACATAAAGAAGTATTTGTAAAAATTTAAATCCAAGTGTTTTACACATTTAGTAGCCATAGTAACTAAAAAAACACCCCCCACAGAACCTCCATCCTAAATGTCACTCACATGCTGAGAAGGGAGAGTGTCAGCTTGCTCACTATTGGGTTGTATCACAATAGGCTCCATTTTATCAGTTTCTGATTTCTTCCCAGATAAGTGTTTTGCTGTGTCTGTAGTCTCTCTCTTTAAAGCTGCTCTTGTTAAATTTGGTTTTGGCCTTTTGAATCGACTTCTCACAAAAGGTGCTGATTTTATTTCAAGTGGCTTCTGTTCTTGAGGAAGAGATTTGCTTTTGGAACAAGGATTATCAAGCTTTAGAATGAACTGAAGGGGCAGTGGGAACAGAGTCTTAGAACAACCTTAAAGATTGGCAGGAAACATTTCATTCTAATTCTTAAAAGAAAGCAAACAGAACTATTAGGGATCCTGAAAAACATGAGCTCTACAATTCAGAAATGTGTCTTGGAATTACACCATCTTTGCACAAAGAAAATTTGAGTCTGTCAAACCTGCAATGATTTAGGAGTACATGACACACACAATATTGTACGTGTTCGTAATTCTCACAATTGACTGTCAGAATAACCTCAACCCTCTCTCCCAGGTTCCCCAAACCTATATTACAATCTCGAACACTACCCTGTATATGGCATGACTTGAAGCTTCACTTAGGGTAACATAATCTGTATTATAACTTGATATGTTTTTCCTTTCACTTGTACCTTATATCTGAAAACTGTTCTGGAACATCTGGAGGTGGCATACCATGGTCTTCTGTTTTACCAAATTCATAAGTCTGTGAAGAAGTCTTGAAATGGTTCAAGTGACGTGATAGTTCTTGTTTAGAATTTCTTTTTTCTTCTACAGATGTATGCATCATCGATTGTACTTCACTGCTAAAGTTCTGAAGGAATAGTCACAGTAAGTTGGCACAAAAGATTCTTTAAACATTTCATACCTCTCAAACAAAAGCATACTATACTCTAAACATTTTCCTTTAAAATTTTAGAAGTGTGTTTTCAATTTTTAAATAAAATTTAACTTACAAATGTTAAAACTTGGAATTCAGAAAATGCTTCCTTTTATACTGCATATTTTCCAAACCACAAATGCTATTACATATCCCAGAAAGGTCAGAAAAAGACATTCTTGAAAATGTTAGAAGATTGTGAGCTTCAAGTCTGAAAACTTTTAACAAAAAGAACTTTTAGAAATGGGGTGGGGCCTAAAAGAAAAAGAAAAACGGATACAGATATGACTGAAAGAAATTCCAATGTCTGCTCATACTATCGTTAATAAAAATTCAGTCCAATTTCCTATACTCCTTTTACCTAGAAAAGTAACTTCAAACTGACATGAAAAATAGTAACCTAGGCCGGCATCAGTGGCTCAGCCCATAATCCCAGCACTTAGAAGGTCAAGGCAAGTGGATTGCCTAAACCCATGCGTTCAAGATCAGCCCAGGCAACTTAGTGAGACCTCGTCTCTACAATAAATAAAAAATTAGTCGGGTGTGGTAGCGTGCACTTGTAATTCCGGCTACTTGGAAGGCTGAGGTGGAAGGCTCACCGGAGCTCAGCGGGTCGACGTTTGGGTGGCCGTGATTGTGTCACTCTGCACTTCAGCCTGGGTGATGGAATGAGACTCCAACTCAAAAAAAAAAAAAAAAAAAAAAAAGGAATAGTAGCATATGGCAGGGGCTAGGCAGAGTGGCCCACGGCTATTATCCCAGCACTTGGGAGGCCAAGGCAAGAGTATCGCTTCAGCCCAGGAGTTGGAGATCAGCCTAGACAACACAGCAAGACCTTGTCTCTACAAAAAATTTAAAAATAAGCTGGGCACGGTGGCATGCACTTGTAGTCCCAGCTACTTGGGCTGAGTTGGAATGACTGCCCGAGTCTAAGAAGTAGAAGGTGCCACACTCCAGCCTGGGTAACAGAGGGAGACCCCAGCTCAAAAAAAGGGGGGAAAAAAAAAACTGTAACTTTTCTACAATTAGAAATGTTTTAGGTCATTTTTTTAAAAAAGAACATTCAGTTTCTTCAAGGCCCTGAAACACAGAATTTAGGGCTGGAAAAGATTTAGAGTTTCTAGAAAGTTTAAGTATTGTTGAACTTAAGGGCAATCAACAATCATGGAATTATTTTGGTAAATTTTCTCTGAAAAAAGTATCCAAAAAATTTTTAAAGGACAGAAAAACACATACTTTTATATCTAGTGAAGACGGGGCTCTGCAGTCACCACTACCGCTCTGCATTAAATCTGTCTCAGTTTGGCCTGAAGTACTGGTCACCTCTGGTTCATTTTCCCTTAGAGAAATGTCTAGTTTTCCAGTTTTCAAATCTGCCACCGTTTCCTCTGTAATACAGATCTCTTCAAACTGTCCACCCCTCAAGGAGACTTCTCTTCCCGTTTCTTTAAAATCGGCCTCCATTTCCTCAATGCAAGTCATCTTTCCTGATATGTTGTCCATCAGGGAAACATCTATTTTTCCAGTTTCCTTCAAGTCAATCTCTCTTTCCACTATGGCACTGACTTCCACTGGTACCTTTTCCCTTTGGGAAATTTCTCCTGCAAGTTCTTTAAAATCTGTTTCTATTTCACCCATAGTTTTGGCTTCCTCTGAGACTACTACCAATGCAGTTATTTCTCTTCTTTCAGTTTCTTCCAAATCTTCTTCTCTTTCTTCAGTGACATCAATCATTTCTGGTATCTTCTCTCTTACTGGCATCTCTCTGCCAGTTTCTTTCAACCCTGTCCCCATTTCACCTACAGGCTTGGACTCTTCTGGGTCATTTTCCTGTGGGGATATTTCTCTTCCAGTTTCTTCCAAAGCTGAGTCTACTGCCTCAGTAGAAATCATCTCTGTTGTTTTTTCCCTTGGGGACATCTCTCTTCCAGTTGCTTTCAAACCTGTCACCATTTCCAGGGTGAAGTCAAGAGCTTCTAGAACCTTCTCCTTGGGAGAAATTTCTCTTTCTCCAGTTTCTTTGAAATTAGATTCAATTTCCTTAGTCATATTAAACTCTACTGATACTGTCTCCCTTGGTGAAGTGTCTAGTCTTACAATTTCTTCCAAAGATGTTGTCATTTCCCCAGAGGCAACAACCTTCTCTGGTAACTCTTCCTTTGAGGAAATTTCTTTTCTGACGGTTCTTCTTCCTATATTTGGCTTTGGTTTCTGAAATCGAGTTCTTAAAATTGGGACCTGGTTGCATATATTTGCTTTTTTATCCTTGTGAATGCTGTTAAAAAAAGACACATAATAAATTTTAAACCAGACTGTCAGCTAAAGAGATGATGGTTGAGAAATCACTTCAGAAATAGGAGAAACTCTCAAATTAAAAAAATAAAATAAAAATAAGAAAGCCCTATAGCGCACGCCTGTAGTTCCAGCTACTTGGAAGGCTGAGGGGGAAGGATCTCCAGAGCCCAGCAGGTTGAGGCTGCGGTGGCCGGGAGCAGCCACTGCACTCCAGTCTGGGCGACTGAGTGAGACTCCAACTCAGAAAAAAAAAAAAAAGAAAGAAAGCCCTAGAAATCTCTGTATAAATTTTTAAAATTAGATTTAAAAATTCCATCTTTTGAAACTATAGTAAAAGTTTAAAATAATTAAATATATCTACATCTGTATAGAGAGCTATCTACTCATAAGAACAATCAGCGTAGAAGCTATTTGGCCCTAATTTATCCCTTTTCAATGTATGCATCCATCATATGTAAATACTGACTGGGAAAGACTCTCCATACTCTTCAGCAGCGTTAGATCAAGGCACGTCTGCTATTTCCACCTCTTTGCCCCGACTATCTTTACCTAGACATGTGCTTTGCCATAATAGACTGGACTATCTCAAAGAGCTGGATAAAAGTATGACTTGGGTACGATTAAATCTTATGACTAAAAAGGAGGTCCGCTCTCCCCAATTTCTAAAAACACTGGAAATGAGACTTCCTGTATAGACATTTCTCTAAGAGCTTGTGATTTCATAATCTAAATTGGGAATAAAAGGATAGATTATATACAAAACTTTTTTGCTGCATACTGTTGGACATATAATCACTATCCAGAACAAGTACCTTGCTCTGCAGAAAAGGCACAACACTCTTTGCTTTGTGTTTTATGATAACAGATGGTAAAACCAATAAAAACCTATAAATAAATGAAAGAGCTCTTAAAGACCAATTAGGAAAGGGTATTAATATTCAAAAAAGCTAGATAAAATGAAACACTAGATTTATTTAGCCATATTAGGTTAAATGAGTATATAACTATAAATTTAACAGCTTTTAAAAAATATTTACTAAAAAAAAAAAAAAAAATAGGCTTGGTCGGGCAAGGTGACTCAAGCCTGTAATCCCAGCACTTTGAGAGGCCAAGGTGAGAGGACTGCCTGAGACTAGGAGTTCGAGACCAGCCTGAGTGACTTGGTGAGACCTCGTCTCTACAATAAATCAAAAAATTAGCCGGGTGTGGTGGTGCATGCCTATAGTTCCAGCTACTTGGAAGGCTGAGACAGAAGGATCACCTGAGCCCAGCATGTCAAGGTTGCAGTGGCCATGAGGGTGCCACTGCACTCCAGCCTAGGCAACTGACTAAGATTCCAACTTAAAAAAAAAATTTTTTAAAGGGCTATTGCTTGTTTAAACTTTTCTATGTCCTAATTTATCTTTCTTCACTGAAATAACTATTTTTCATAATGCAATAGATTCTTTGGAATAAGACTGCTTTTCAAATTGTACTTGTTTATATAATTGAAGTGTTTATATCTATCATTAACTTTAGTAATTGATAACATTAAATGCAAAATTAACAGCAATCAATAAATGAAAGTTAGGCAGGGAGTGGTGGCTCATGTCTATAACTGAAGCACTTTGGGAGGTCGAGGAGCTTGAAACCAGCCTGGGCAACATAATCTTTCTATCTCTGTAAAGGAAAAAAAATGTTAAATCAGCCAGGCATGGTGGCATGCATCTATAGTCCTAGCTACTCAAGAAGCTGAGGACGGGAGGATCACTTGAACCCAGGAGTTTGAGGCTACAGTAATCTATAATCATGCCACTGCACTCCAGCTTGGGTGACAGAGTGAGAAATTGTTTCTCTTTAAAAAAAATTTTTTTTAAGGCTGGCTCACATCTGTATTCCCAGCACTTTGGGAGGCTGAGGAGAAAGGATTTCTTGAGCCCAGGAGTTCAAGACAACACAGAGACTGCATCTCTACCAAAAAATTTTTAAAATAGCTGGGAGTGGTGGCACATGCCTATGGTCCCCGCTACTGGGGAGGCTGAGGCAGAAGGATAACCTGAGCCCAGGAGGTCGAGGTTGCAATGAGCCATGATCTGTGCCACTACACTCCTGCCTGGGTGACAGAGTGAGACACTAACTCAAAAAAATAAATTTTTTTTTTTTTTTTTTTTGAGTCAGGGTCTCATTCTGTCTCCCAGGCTGGAAAACAGAGTGACACAGATAAAGGAAATTTACCCAGGCTGGAGGAAATCTAGCTTGATTAGTCCTAGATGGATAGTATTACATTCTTTGATTTATGATACTTTTTTAGTTCCATCTGAAAACATCTGGTGTTTAGTGAGTTTTTATTTTATTTTTTTGAGTTGGGGGGATCTCACTCTGTCACTTAGGCTGCAGTGCAGTGGCTCTATCACAGCCCACCACAACTTGGATCTCCTGGGCTTCAGACCCACCACCTCAGTCTGAGTAGCTGAGACTTATACGTTTGTATGACCATGCCTGATTAATTTTTTTATTTTTTGTGGAGACAAGGTCTCACTATGTTGCCTAGGCTGGTCTTGAACTCCTGGGCTCAAGCAATCCTCCTGCCTCGGCCTCCCAAAGTGCTGGGATTACAGGCGAGGACCACTGCACCTGGTCTATTTTTGTCTGTTTTTTTTTTTATTTTTTGTAGAGACAAGGTCTCCCTATATTGCCCAGGCTAGTTTCAAACTCCTGGCCTCAAGCAACTCTCCTGCCTCAGCCTCCCAAAGTGCTGGGATTATAGGTGTGAGCACCCTGCGTCCATTCTTAGTGAGATTATTGTGCTGGCAATCTTGGTTTGGGTATCATGTAAACTATCTTTATAAAGTCACATTTTGAAAACTGACATATTGCTTAAATATATTATGCTTTAAACAAAGACATTATTAATAATTTCAGGGCTGGGTATGGTGGTACTTTGGGAGGTCAAGGAAAGAGGATTACTTGAAGCCAGGCGTTTGAGACCAGCCCGGGCAACATAGTGAGATCCTCATCTCTACAAAATAAAAAAATTAGCTGGATGTGGTGATATGCGTTTGTGGTCCTAGCTACTCAGGAAGTGGAGGAAAGATTGCCCTGAGCCCAGGAGTTCCAGGTAGCAGTAAGCTTTTGATTGCACTACTGCCTGAGCAACAGAGTGAGACTCTGTCTCTTAAAAAAAATAAGTAAAATATAATCATTTCATTATTTCAATCTCAGTTAAGATTATAAAACACGAATATGCAATATTACATTTGTATTCTATTTGCTTAAATTGCTTCTAAGTAACAAAAGGACTTCAATAAGCTAGAGAGAGAGAGAGAGAGAGAGAGAGAGAGAGAGACTCTCCCATTGTTGTTCAGGCTGGTCTCAAACTCCCAGGCTCAAGTAATTCTCCTACCTTGGCCTCCCTTGGCCTCCCAAAGTGCTGGTATTACAGGCGAGAACCACCACACCCAGCCTTAATAAGCTTATTTTTACAGAAAAAAATAAACATCACACCTCTCGGAATTCACCAACAGTAAGTCAACAAGCATTTCTAAGTCCCTATTACATGCCAGGAAGGCAGGTGCTGGGAAGTGGAGCTACAACAGTGAGCACGACAGACCTTCTCTCACAGAGCTCATTATCATTTTTTTTTTTTCCTTTTAAGAGTTGGAGTTTTGCTTCGTCACCCAGGCTGGAATACAATGGAAAGGCCTGGGCTCAAGAATCAATCCTCCCGCCTCAGCTTCCCAAGATCCTGGGACTACATTCACATGCTACATTGCCTGGTCAATTAAAAAAAAATTTTTTTAGAGGAGAGGTTTCACTATTTTATCCAAAACTCAAGTAATCCTCTTGCCTTGGCCTCCCAAAGTGCTAGAATTACAGGCGTGAGCCACTGTGTTTGCCCCCCATAATGAAATTTTTAAAAGTATACCAATAATTCTATCAATCTGGCTTGGTACCCTTCAAAGGGTAAATAAAAAATATAAAAAGCTTTGGCTATAAGAAGTATGGGTTTTATTTTTTATTTTTTATTTTTTTGAGATGGAGTCTCACTCTGTCACCCAGACTGGAGTGCAGTGGCCACTCCCGGCCACCGCAGCCTCGACCTGCTGGGCTCCGGCGATCCTTCCGCCTCAGCCTTCCAAGTAGCTGGAACTACAGGCGTGTGCTACCACGCCGGCTAATTTTTTGATTTTTATTGTAGAGATAAGGTCTCACCAAGTTGCCCAGGCGGGTCTCGAACCCGCAGGCTCAGGCAACTCACTCACCTCAGTCTCCCAAAGCGTGGGATTACAGGTTAAGCCACCAAGCCCGGCTAGAAGTATGGGTTTTAAATAAAATTTATAAATCTTAATAAAGGCAATTTGATCAATCTAATTGAAAAGAAACAAATATTGAAAACATAAGTAGCATTTTCACATTTGAATTCAAATATATAATTGAATACACATGTTAAGTAATAAGGCTATTCATGGTAATGCAGGTTCTATTTTCAAACCAGCTATAACTGATAAATCAACACAAAGACTATAACATAAATTTCCTTGAAAGATGAAGTTAGCGAGACCTCATCTCTACAATAAATCAAAAAATCAGCCGGGCGTGGTAGCACATGCCTGTAATTCTGGCTACTCGGAAGGCTGAGGCGGAAGAATCGCCGGAGCCCAGCAGGTCGAGGCTGCAGTGGCCGGGAGCGGCCACTGCACTCCAGTCTGGGTGACAGAGTGAGACTCCAACTCAAAAAAAAAAAAAAAAAGAAAAAGAAAGATGAAGTTATATTTTTAAATATTATACAAGTTGATACATACATAACAAATTCATCTGATTTGCTTTTTTTAAAAACTGATTAATTTTAAAACTTTATACAAAATTCAAAGATTATATACTCAATAAAATGTTGTTTACCTTAGACTTTCATTAAGAGCCTTGGGTTCATCTAGCTGCACATTTTGTAAAGCATCTTTTTTTTCATGCTGTGATGTGACATCTTCATGTTCAAAATTTTTACACGATTGATCATCCATTTGTTGGAAAGTCTTAATAACAAACAATTTTTCAATGTTTTAGGTTTCACAATGAAACAAAGTTTAAATGATTTCACTGAAAAATCTGCCCAATTGAGTATAAGGAAAATTCAAAATGATAAAACTCAAAATTTTATAATTCAGAATTATAAAACTCAAAATTTTATAATTCAAAATTATAAAACCTCAAAATTATAAAATGATATTCAAAGATGGCATTCTAATGCTTTTCTTCTTTAGATACCTTAGAAAATATCATAAGCCACATTCTTTAGCATACATCAAAGTTCCACTCTTTTTCTCCCAACCAGAAAGCAAGTAACTGCTTCTGTCTCATCTGTTAGAATTACCCCATGGGCTCAATCTTTCTGAATCCAACCATGGGAATTATAAAAGAAGAAATTCAAATCTCAAATCATACAACTGTTATCCTTATCATGAAGACTATTTAAGTATCTGTTGAATGACAGAGAAATGCAAGTCCAAATATAAGGAAGATGAAAAAGCAGATTATCTATTATGTAAATGCTCAAAATCTACAATGATTTTACATTTAGCAAGGCTGCAAGCTATGAGATTTTGACTATAAATTTAAAAACCGATACACACAACTTGTGCAGCACCGCAGTTTTAAGAAAGAAGTGAAGGGAAGCTACTTTAAGGCTGACGTACTTTTTAAACAAAAATGCAAAGAGGAGTCAGAGTACTTACATCTCTACCAACACAGGACTCACTTTCACTCTCTTCTACATTGACCTCAGCATTTTTCTCTGGTATGAGAACTTCGGTTCTTTCAGCTTCACCTCCATTCGGCTTTGGCCTTTGCAGTCGGCCCCTCATTACTCGTGCTGGCCTGAAAGGCTGTGGCCGATTGTTTTCCCGTAGACACATTTTTTCACTCAAACTAGAACAACCATAAAGGAATAAAATCCATATTCATTCTTTAGTCACAAATGTCCTTCTCCCTGGTATAAATAAGTAAACCATTTGGAACATACAATAATTCTCAAATGTCTTCAACAGACATAATTCCAGAGGCCTGACTGAAATCAAATTGTATTACAAAATTAGAAAAATCTATTATCTGACAAGCATGTGATACAACTCCTCTGAGGAAACGACTGTGTATTATATAACTCCAGGGGACCCAGCCGGGCTCAGTGGCTCAGCCTGTAGTCCCAGCACTTGGGGAGGCCGAGGTGAGTGGAGTGCCTGAGCCCGTGGGTTCGAGACCCGCCTGGGCAACTTGGCGGGACTTCATCTCTACAATAAATCAAAAATCAGCTGGGCGTGGTAGCTCATGCCTGTAATTCCGGCTACTCAGAAGGCTGAGGCAGAAGGATTGCCGGAGCCCAGCGGGTCGAGGCGGCAGTGGCCGGGAGCAGCCACTACACTCCAGTCTGGGTGACAGAGTGAGACTCCAACTCAAAAAAAAAAAAGAAATCTCTTGCCGTAAATAAAATTATCCAAAAACACATATCTTAACCATTCAGTTATTTAGCAAGACTTTCTTAAAGTCTTATTAATAAATTGAGGGAGAAATGTAATTGCTAAATCAACGATTCATACCATAATTTATGCGAACAATATCAAGCACAGAGGAAAACTGAACTTAAAGTACACTAGTGGAAAAGAAAATTCAGACCTTATCCAGTAGAAATCAAGTTATTACAATCATTCCTAATAATTACTATTTTTAGGCTCGGCGTAAAAGCTCACATCTGTAATCCCAGCACTTTGGGGGGCCAAGGCGGGTGGATTACTTAAGCGCAGGATTTTGAGACCAGCTTGGGCAACATAGCAAAACCTTGTTTCTACAAAAATTTTAAAAATTAGCTAAGCATGGTGGTGTGCATCTGTAGTCCCAGCAACTCAGGATACTGAGGTGGAAGGATCACCTGAGGCCAGGAGGTCGAGGCTGCTGTGAGCCATAATTGTTGTGACCATGCCACTGCACTCCAGCCTGGGCAACAGAGTGAGAGCGCCAACTCAAAAAAAAAAAAAAGAGTTACTATTTTATACTATTTCCTAAATACTTACTTAGATATAGTTTCAGTTTCCGGGTTCTCTAGCTCTGCATTCTCCATTCCATAAATATCTAATGTATTCGTTTTATCTTCTTCCATGTGATTCTATGAATTTAATTTTTTTTAGTTAATCTAATTACCATAAAAAGGTAACTTTGTAATAAGTGAAAATTAAAACAATGGAATTTCATTTTTTTGTACTTCTAATTAGAAGAGATTTTCTTAAAATATCAAATGGAAATGAGATTATAAAACATGAATTACTAGAAGGCCTTTTGCAAATATGAATCAAGAGTCTTTAAAATGTTCATACTGGCCAGGCACATGGCTCATACCAATAATTCCAACACTTTGGGAGACCAAGGCAAGGTGACTATTTGAGCCCAGGAGATCAAGACTAGCCTGGGCAACATGAGACCTTGTCTCTACAAAAAATAAAAAAAGAAGCCAGGTGTGATGGCACGTGTCTGTAGTCACAACTACTTGAGAGGTTGAGGTGGGAGGATCGCCTGAACCCAGGAGGTGGAGGCTGTAGTGAACCCTGATCATGCCACTGCATTCCAGTCTGGGCAAGAGAGTGAGACCCTGACTCAAAAAAAAAAAAAAAGTTCATATTCATTGATTCAGTAATATCAGTTCAAAGTCTCTATTTTAAGAAAATAATTGGAAAAAGAACTGAGTATAGTCACCAGAATATATAAAATAGCAAACTTTTAAAAATTAAAAGAATGTATAACAAGAGTCATAAAATTATTTAAAATACTCTTTGACCCAAGAATTTCCACTTCTGGAAATATTTATCCTTTGTCTGTTTCCTTAAGAAAGATTCGTTCACACCTCATCAACAGTGGCACCTGCATAACCAATGTTTGTATACCTAATCTCGAATTGTACCCCACATCTTAAAAAGAAAAAAGAAAAGCAAAAAAAAGAAAGATTTGTTGCCAGGTGCAGTGGCTCATGCCTGTAATCCCAGCACTTTGGGAGGTGGAGGCAAGAGGACTGCCTGAGCCCAGCAAGTCAAGGTTGTGGTGGCTATGACCATGCCTCTGCACTCCAGCCTGTGTGACAGAGTGAGACTGAACTTAAAAGAAAAAAAAAACGAAGACTTGTTTATAAAATGGTTTGCTTCTATCTAAAAGAGTTAAAAAAAAAAAAAAAAAAAGGAGCTGGGCACAGTGGTTCAAGCCTGTAATTCCAGCACTTTGGGAGTGGAGGCGAGAGAATTACCTGAGCTCAGGGGTTCAAACCCAGCCTGAGCAATATGGCAAGACCTCATCTCTACAACAAATCAAAAAATTAGCTGGGCGTGCTGGTGCATGCCTGTGGTTCCAGCTACCTGGAAGGTTGAGGCTGAAGGATCGCCTGAGCCCAGCAGATCGAGTCTGAAGTGGACATGAGCAGCGTACCACTGCACTCTGGCAGTGGTGACAGAGTGAGACTCTGACTCAAAAAAAAAAAAAAAAAGAAATAACATAAACATCTACCATTAAAGGAAGGATTAGGTAAATCAATCATATACTAACCTGATATAGCTACTAAAAAGATCATTTAGACACAAAAAAGTATACACGAATAGTTAAAGAGGAAAAGATTTTAAATGTTATACACATTGAAAGTGTATTATTATAAGTAAGCAAAAAACAGATTGATTACTATCAAGGATATTTGAAATGATATGTACCAAGTTACAGAAAATGTGTAAACAAGAGACTAATAAGATAAAAACAAATATACTGCTAATGTTTAAGACCTTCTATCTGTTTTAATATCAGTAACGGTATTCTGCAATCACAACCCAAACATTTTTGTTCCCAACTACTTAGAAAAATTTTTTACAATTTTAATTTTCATAGTCTCTTCTCTTACTACATACCTTTTCAACTGAAGTTTCTGAGCATGAATTCTTGCTCTCTCCATCTTCTGTTCTGCCTTGTGAAAGAACTGATTTCTTCCCAACTGCCCTTGATAAATTGGGTTTAGGTTTCCGGAATCGACCTCTCAAGATCGGTTTAATGTTTTCTGTTTGATCAGTTTCCCTAGAAAATTAACATTTTTTAAAATTGCATCGAACATACAGTCATGTCCAAATGATTTTTTTTTTTTTTTTTTAAGTTGGAGTCTCACTCTGTCGCCCAGACTGGAGTGCAGTGGCCGCTCC
>NW_007253908.1:312785-313995 GCF_000164805.1 Carlito syrichta
GCCCAGCTAATTTTTTGATTTATTGTAGAGATGATGTCTCGCCTGCCCAGGCGGGTCTCGAACCCGTGGGCTCAGGCAATCCACTCACCTCAGCCTCCCAAACACGAGGGATTACAGGCTGAGCCACTGAGCCCGGCCCAAATGATATTTTTAAAAATTCTGGAAAAACCCACTCATAACCAGAAGAACTATGTTAGAAGCTCACTTACAATAAGAGTGGCAAAGAAAACTGAAAAAGAACTCATCTGTTCTGCCGGATGTTAAAAATATCCTATTTATTATCTGTGATAAAAATCATGTGAATAACCCCCTCAGGTACCCTCCCACTGTGGGAGCTTTTCTGTCCTCTCAATAAACCTGCTTACACACACATACACACACACTGTACACACACACAACTATGTGGCACTAATATATGAATAAACAGATAAATGGAAAGCCAAAGTGAGAAGATTGCTGCAGGCCAGGAGTTTGACATCAGCCTGGGCAACATGATGAGACTCTGCCTCTAAATGAATCAACAAGCCAGGCTCGGTGGCTCAGCCTGTAATCCCACGCCTTTGGGAGGCTGAGGTGAGTGGACTGCCTGAGCCCGCGGGTTCGAGACCCGCCTGGGCAGCGAGACCTCATCTCTACAATAAATCAAAAAATCAGCTGGGCGTGGTAGCGCACGCCTGTAATTCCGGCTACTTGGAAGGCTGAGGCGGAAGGATCGCCAGAGCCCAACAGGTCAAGGCCGCGGTGGCCGGGAGCGGCCACTGCACTCCAGTCTGGGCGACAGAGTGAGACTGCAACTCAAAAAAAAAAAAAAGAATCAACAAATAAATAAACAATTTTTTTTTTAATTCCAGAAATGATTACAAAACACATGATTTTAGCACATAATAAAGGTAGTAGCTCAAGAGAGGAGGATAAGATGAAATACAATACAGTGAGGATAAGATTTAAGAACTATTAAACACAATTTTAAAAATAGTGATCAAGCCGGGTTCTGTGGCTCAGCCTGTAATCCCGCGCTTTGGGAGGCTGAGGTGAGTGGATTGCCTGAGCCCGCGGGTTCGAGACCAGCCTCGGCAAGCGAGATCTCATCTCTACAATAAATCAAAAAATTAGCTGGGTGGTGGTAGCACGCGCCTATAGTTCCAGCTACTTAGAAGGCTGAGGCGGAAGGCTCGCCGGAGCCCAGCAGGTCGAGGCTACGGTGGCCGGG
>NW_007253908.1:314015-322042 GCF_000164805.1 Carlito syrichta
GCCACTGCACTCCAGTCTGGGCGACAGCGTGAGACCCCGACTCAAAGAAGAAAAAAAAAAAAAAGAAAGAAAAGACAGAAAGAGTCAGGTGTGGCGGCTCAAGCCTGTAATCCCAGCACTTTGCGAGGCCGAGGCGAGAGGACTGCCTGACTCCAGGGAATCGAGATCAGCCTGGGCAACTTGATGAGATCTCATCTCTGCAATAAATTTTTTAAAAATTAGCCAGTGTGGTGGGTTTGTGCCTTTAGTTTCAGCTATTTGGAAGGCTGAGGCAGAAGGATCGCCTGAGCCCAGCAGGTCAAGGCCGCAGTGGCCGTAAGCGTGCCACTGCACTCCAGCCTGG
Source organism: Carlito syrichta (assembly GCF_000164805.1). Classification (NCBI taxonomy): domain Eukaryota; kingdom Metazoa; phylum Chordata; class Mammalia; order Primates; family Tarsiidae; genus Carlito; species Carlito syrichta. Next base: position 314,359 of record NW_007253908.1, read on the forward strand.
CGACAGAGTTAGACTCCAACTCAAAAAAAAAAAGAAAAGACAGAAGGACAGACACAGTGGCTCATGCCTGTCATCTTAGCACTTTGGAAGGCCAAGGCGGGAGGATTGGTTGAGTCCAAAAGTTCAAGATCAGCCTAAGCAATTCCACAAGACCTTGTTTCTACAAAAAAAAAAAAAAAATTAAAAATCAGCCAGGTGTGGTGGTGTGCACTCGCAGTCTACTCAAGAGGCTAAGGCGGAAGGCTCATCTGAGCACAGGAGGTCAAGACCACCCTAGCTGTGACTCCACTACATTTCCAGCCTGTGCAACAGAGCAAGACTCTGACTCAAAAAAAAAAACTTTATCAAAATTTTGGAATAAATAAATAAATCCTACCATGCAAAATACTTACAATGATTTCTTCTTTAAGTCAACATTTCTTTCTTCTGTACAACTACTCTTGGCATTATTCTCCTCACACAGTGCTCTACTTCCAACTTCCAATGAAGGCAAATCTGGAGTGCTTGATTCTGAAGACTCAATTGATACTGGCATGGCATCACGTTGCTTACTAAGGAAATGAAAATACATCGGGAAGAAAAAAATTCCTAGTAATATATAATTTTATACTAATTATTTAAAAGATTTTTTTAAATACACAAAAATACCACTTTGGAATAATGCTTCATATGATGGAATAATCAAAACTGTTATGTTGGCTTTTCTATTATGCTTCTTGCATCATGTTATAAAGAACTATACCTTCAGAAAAAGTAGCAGTCACAAGTTTACAGGCCTAGGAAAGAGTTCCAGAAGTTTCAAAATGAAAAATTGTTAAATGAGGTTCACAAATCAAATACATGTATAAAAATCATAGCAATACTTAGGAATTAATTTTCTTAAAATTTTATCTAGGCAGTCCTTGCTTTGCATGGTATTGTGGTTGGTAAGCAAAAACCACATAAAATGAGGACACAGTTCCAGTAAGCTCAACTGCAGTTCACACTGTCCTATGCAAAGTGAGAACTACTATATTAAATATTTCAGCTGGCTGGGCACAATGGCTCACACACTTTGAGAGGCCGAGGTGAGAGTACTGCCTGAGCCCACGAGTTCGAGATCAGCCTGGGCAGCTTGGTGAGCCCTCATCTGTACAATAAATAAAAAAAAATTAGCCAGGCATGATGGTACATGCCTGTAGTTCCAGCTACTTGGAAGGCTGAGGCAGAAGGATCGCCTGAGCCCAGCAGGTCAAGGCTGCAGTGGCTGTGAGCATGCCACTGCACTCCAGCCTGGGTGAGAGTGAGACTCCAACTCCAAAAAAAAAGAAAATTTCTACTGACAATATAACTGAAGGTCATGCACTAACAAGTACCATTTCAATGCATAATCACATATAGCCATCCTTTTTTTTCTACTGGGTGTTTTTTTCCCTAACTATATCAACAAGAGTTCTCTATATTTTACTGGCTAGATGTTACACATAAAACCTCCGAATCAGTAACTTGCCCTTTACTTTTTTTTAATGGAGTCTTTGTTAACAAAAGTATCTAATTTTACTGCAGTCAAACTTAGCAATCTTATCTTTTAAAAATAATTTTATTTTTTGCAGAAACGGTGTCTTGTTCTGTTGTACAGGCTAATCTCCAACTCCTGGCTCCGGGTGATCCTCCCTCCTTAGCCTTCCAAAGTGCCATGAGCTACTAAACCAGACCTCAGTCTTATCTTTCAAAGTCTGTGCTTTCTATGTCTCAATAAATTCTTGACACCACAATTTTTCTAAATTTCTTCTAAAAGTTGTAAAGATTTGTTTAATACATGTCTTTTTCAATCCAACAAGAAGTTAGTGGAAGCCGGGCTCGGTGGCTCAGCCTGTAATCCCGTGCCTTTGGGAGGCTGAGGTGAGTGGATTGCCTGAGCCCGCGGGTTCGAGATCCGCCTGGGCAGCAAGACCTCATCTCTACAATAAATCAAAAAATCAACCGGGCGTGGTAGCGCATGCCTGTGATTCTGGCTACTTGGAAGGCTGAGGCGGAAGGATCGCCGGAGCCCAGCTGGTCGAGGCTGCGGTGGCCAGGAACGGCCATTGCACTCCAGTCTGGGCGACAGTGAGACTCCAACTCAAAAAAAAAAAAAAAAAAAAGTTAGTGGATAGGGTAAAATGGGTTCCTATTTTTCAAGCCTCAATACAATCTAATGAATACTTGGTTCAATCTTTGTCCACTGATATCTAAAGCTACCTTTGTCATATAACAGACTCCTACAAGTCTTTTCCTAAACTTTCACTGAATCAATTTGTCTATCCCTGTACCAATACCACACTGCTTTAATTACTCTAGCTTTAAGGTAAGTCTTAATACATTCCCTGCGGTGTTTTTCAAAACTGACCTTCCACTCTTGACTCTTTGCTCTTGTGTATATGACAGTTACAGAACCAACTCTCTGTTTTCCAAAACCAATTTAACAGTGATTACAGAGTTGTTTTCCCTTAAATTAGAAAAAGTCACGACACGAAAAACACAGACAACAAAAGCAAAATTAGACAAGCAGGGCTACATCAAACTAAAAAGCTTCTCTGTATAGCAAAGGAAACAAGCAGAGTGAAAAGGTAACCCACAGAATGGGAGAAAACATGTGAACCATGTATCTGATAAGGGGTTAATATCTGAAACATATAATACTCACAACTCACAAAAAAAGGAATAACCCAATTTAAAAATGGGCAAAAAAACTTGAATAGACATTTCTCCAAAGAAGAAATAATATAAATGGCTAACAGGTATATGAAAAAATATTTGACCTCACTAATCAATGGGAAAACGCAAATCAAACAACCACGAGATATTACCTTCTACCTGTTAGAATGGTCAATATCATTATTATTTTTTTGGAGTCAGGGTCTCATTCTGTTGCTCAAACTGGAGTGCAGTGGCACAATCATGGTCTCGACCTGCTGGGCTCAGGCTATCCTTCTACCTCAGCCTTCCGAGTAGCTGGGACTACAGATGTGCACCACCACATCTAGCTAACCTTTTGACTTTTTGTAGAGGTAATGTCTCACTATGTTGCCCAGGCTGGTTTCAAACTCCTAGGCTCAAGCAATCCTCCTGAGGATAGCCATTATCAATAAAAGATAACAAGTATAACAAGTATTGGTAAGGATGCAGAAAAACTGGAACTCATACAACGTTGGTGGAAATGCGAACTGGTATACTGCTATTGAAAACAGTAGGGAGGTTCCTCAAAAAATGAAAAATAGAAATACCATATTCAGTAATTTCACTTCTGGGTATTTATCCAAAAAAACTGAAATCAGGATCTCAAAGAGATATTTAACTCCCATGTTCAGTAAAGCATTATTCACAACAGCCAAGAGACAGAATCTGGGCCAGGCATGGTGGAGCATGTCTATAATCCCAACATCAGGAGGCTGAGGCAGGAGGATTGCTTGAAGCCAGAAGTTCAAGACCAGCCTGGGCAACACAGCAAGAAAATTAGCCAAGTGTGGTGGTACACGCCTATAGTTCTAGCTACTTAGGAGGCTCTGAGGTAGAAGGATCTCCTGAGCCCAAGAGGTTGAAGCTACAGTAGTCATGATCATGCCTCTGTACTCCAGCCTGGGAAACAGACCCCAGCTCAAAAAAAGAAAAAGGAGACAGGATTAACGCAATCGTTCTTCGACCAATGAATGGATAAAGAAAACAGAAAATGCAGTGTACACATACAATGGAATATTATTTAGCCATAAAAAAAAGGAAATTGGGTCATATGCTGAGTGTAAAACTTGAGGACATTACACAAAGTGAAATAAGCCAGTCACAGAAGGAAAATATGCATGACTCCTCTTATATATACAAGGTATCTAAAGTAGTCAAACTCACAGAAACAGAAAGCTGAGTGGCAGCTGAAGGGGGAGAGGGGAGGAGGAAATAAGAACTGCTGTTCAATGGGATAGAGTTACAGTCATGTAAGATTTTAAAATTCCAGAGATCCGCTATATAACACTGTTCACAACAGTGTGCAGTACACTTAAAACGTGTTGGCAGTAGATCTTATGCGTTTTTAATAATGATAAATAAATAATAAAATTTTAAAGCACACACACACAGCAGGACACACCATCTTCAAACTAATGAAAATCAAAGATAAAAGAGAAAACGACTACAGAAAATGATAAACCTATGCAAACACTAATCAAAAGAAAGCCATGGTGGCAGAGTAAACATCAGAACCAAAAGCAACACCAGGATAGTACACAATGACAAAGGAGATTTCACCAAAAAGATACAACAGTCTTAGACATGCACACACTTAACAGAGCTTCAAAATACATGAAGCAAAGCCAAATAGAACTGGAAAATCAGGCAAATCCATAATTACAGTTGGAAACTTTGACATGTGTCAGTAATCAAGAGAAAATGTAGACAAAGCCAGAAAAGACAGAAAATACCTTGATGAAAGGATAGGGTCTGTTCGCTTCTCAGATTTTTCATTGTTGGTAACAACCACAATATCACCAATATTTTGTACGCAGGAAAGCTTCTGTTCCTTACTGCATTCATCTTCATTTACCTCAGTGCTTATAGGCTGACATTTATCTGTGAAAATAAAATGCATGCTATTCTTAAAAAATGATAGCAGCCGGGCTCAGTGGCTCAGCCTGTAAGCTCGCACCTTTGGGAGGCTGAGGTGAGTGGATTGCCTGAGCCTGAGGGTTCAAGACCCACCTGGGCAACTTGGTGAGACCTCATCTCTACAATAAATCAAAAATGAGCCGGGCGTGGTAGCACACACCTGTAGTCCCAGCTACTTGGAAGATTGAGGCGGAAGGATCACCGGAGCCCAGCAGGTCAAGGCTGCAGTGGCCAGGAGCAGCCACTGCACTCCAGTCTGGGTGACAGAGTGAGACTCCAACTCAAAAATAAATAAATAAATAAAACTTTTTTTAAAATGACAGCAAAAAACATCTATTTTTCTGAAAGCACCAAGGAAGGCCAGGTTCGGTGGCTTAGCCTGTGATCTCAGCATTTTGGGAGGTCAAGGAGAGTGGATTGCCTGAGCCTGCAGGTTTGAGACTAGCCTTGGCAACCTGGCAAGACCTTGTCTCTACAATAAAATAAAAAATAGCTGGGTGTGGTAGTGCATGACTGTAATTCTGGCTACTTGGAAGGCTAAGGCAGAAGGACCGCTGGAGCCCAGGTCGATGCAGGGTTGGCCGTGAGCGTGTATGCCACTGCACTCCAACCTGGGCAAAGGAGTGAGACTCCAACTCAAAAAACAAAATTAAATTTTTTTTAAAAAGCACCAAGAAATATACATATAACATTGTCTTTTCCTACAAAACATTAATCCATTCCTATTTGTAAGACGTATCTTATCTTCAGATAATAGTGAAAATTTAATCAACTTATATGATCAGCTCAACCTTCCTAGGCAGTTTGTATCATCTTCCTTTTGTCTTACTTAAATTTTAAGTGGTTAAGTTGACTTACTTTATATGTCAAGTAAGGAAACTAAAAGTGGGTTTGGCTACTCTTTTCCTATTTCAGAAGTGTAATACTTAATAACAAAGTAATAGCTATCATTTACTGAGAACTTGCTAAGTGGCAGGAACTCTTAAATCCATCAGATGCATTAACTCATTTAATACTGGAAACAATCCTATTAAAAATAATAATATTAACTCCACCATAGAGAAGAACCATCTGAGTTCAGAGATCTTAAATGACTCTCCCAATACAACAGCAAATAAAAAAGTTAGAATTTAAAGCAAAGTCTGTTTGATTTCTATAATCTGAATTTTGAATCATTAAGCTAGTCTATTCCACATGTAATGACTGTAATAGTAAGAGACAAAAGAGTATAACACTGGGATGCCTATAAATCATACTATGTTAACTACCAGAACTCATTTATTAAAATATACTGGTGAAGCTGAACTACACAAAATGTAAAGTCTACAGAAAGGTTGTTCTGGTCTGCTACTACCTTTTCCTCTTCTCTTTACTTGATTATTTGCTTTAAATAATCTATATATAGGTTGGGCGCAGTGCCTCATGCTTGTAATCCTAGCACTTTGGAAGGTGGAGGCAAGAGGATTGTCCAAATCCAGGGGTTCGAACCAGCCAGGGCAATTTGGTGAGACCTCATCTCTACAATAAATCAAAAAATTAGCCAGGTACGGTAGTATGCACTTATGTTCCGGATACTAGGAAGACTGAGGCAGAAGGATCACTTGAGCCCAGCTGGTCGAGTCTGCAATGGCCATGAGTGTGCCACTGCACTTCAGCCTGGGCAACAAAGTGAGACTCTAATTCAAAAAAAAAAAAAAAAATCTATATATGAACTCGTAAAGAAAGGCAAGATTCCCCTTATCCTAAACTCTGAGTCCTCATCCCCTAGCAACTCAGTTAATATGTTTGTATTCTAAAAGTAAAAAAGAAAGTGGAAGAAATATTTATTTTACTAGCTCTTTTACAAAACTAAACAATCCACTGTAGGTTCTCAGAGGTGCTCTATACAGTTATAACATGAAAACTTGTCATTTGTTAATAGATATAAGCAACATATATTTAAATATACATCGGATTTATAATCATTGTTAATGGAAATACACAAGAGGTGATACATTGTAGAAATAAACTTAAAAGACATATCTCCTCGCTTTAATTTTGGTTAATTTTTTTTAACAATAAATTTCTTTCTTATAATTAAAAATGAAAGGATTTAACACAGTACCATGAGTACAGAACCAACTAATAAGCAATACTAATTGCTGCTATCAAGAAGGAGAGTATTTAAGTTACATACCATATTACTATACATGTCTTCTAAAGTAATATAGAGGTCGTTAAAATAGGGAAGAAACTTACTCTTGTGTTTTTCTCCTTTAGAAGGGCCCAAGTGAACAGTGGCATTTCCTAAAACACCGTTTACTTCCTGTTGATTAGCTTCATCTTGATTTTTACTTCTCCTTTTGTTTTGATTTAGGCCTTGTTCTAATACAACCTGTTCTGAATCCTGCCCTGATAAAGTCAGAGACTCTTCTTCTTCCACGGTCTGAGCATCCTTCTGAGATATTTCTGTGTCTGAGATTCTACTACTCACAGACTCATCAGGATCATCATTCACTCCTTCACAGGCAATTTTTTTCACTGAAAAGCAGAGAAATGGTTATAAAGATATAGACAACCTACAGAAAAATGTGTAAAGATAAAGACGATAAATACTACTGTCCTCTGTAGTACTGATCTGTATAAGCAAAAAAATTGACAACGTAAAATGACTAATAAGAAATGATTAAATAGGTTATAACACATTCATGCTATAAAAATCCATGCAATCAATAACAAGGTAAGTTTACATGTAGTAATGTGAAAAATTTCAAAACATATTGCAGCATTAAAAACTCAAGTGGGTCTGGGCATGGAGGCTCACACGTATAATCCCAGCACTCTGGGACGCTGAGGTGAGAGGACTGCCTGAGCCCATGGGTTGGAGACCAGCATGGGCAACTTGGTGAGACCTCATCTCTACAATAAATCAAAAAATTAGACAGGTGTGGTGGCACATGCCTGTAGTTCCAGCTACTTGGAAGGCTGAGGCAGAAGGATCACCTGAGCCCAGCAAGTCAAGGCTGCCATGGCTATGAGCAGGCCACTGCACTCCAGCTTGGGTGACAGAGTGAGACTCCAACTAAAAAAA
>NW_007253908.1:322062-336141 GCF_000164805.1 Carlito syrichta
AAAAAAAAAAAAAAAAAAAAAAAAATCAAGTGGAGTCAGGCACAGTGGCTCATGCCTATAATCTCAGTACTTTGGGAGGCCAAAGCAAGAGGATTGCCTGGGCTCAGGGGTTCGAGACCAGCAAGGGTAACTTAGTGAGACCTCGTCTCTACAAAATATCAACAACAACAACAAAAAGTCGGGGTATTGGCTCAAGTCTATAGTCCCAGCAACTAGGGAAGCTGAGGCAGAAGGATCACTTGAGTCCAGAAGGTCGAGGCTGTGGTAGCCATGACTGCACCACTGCATGACAGCCTGGGTGACAGAGATTCTGACTCCAAAACAAACAAAAAATTAAAATTAAAAGTTGTTATTTTTGGCAGATAACTGGTAGAACGAAGAACAAACAACTCTCTACAATTTGGATGCTTTGATGATCTTAACTACCTGCTACACATGATCTCTCAAAGACCAGAGGGACAATATTATAAGTCTATTATTACTAAACAGTGTAGCACTTTTTCTTTTAAAATCAATACCTTTTAGGCTTTTCTGTGGTTTGGAGGATTTCTTCTCCTTTAAACTCTGGTTTTTAACAGATTTTTGTTTTCTCTTCTCTTCTTCAGCAAGAACTTTCTGAAGCAAATGAGCAAAAAAATCGAAGTCAAAAGGGCGCTTTTCCTCTGTTTAAAAAAAGAAAAAGAACTTTCAAGTTTTTGTTTTTTAAAAAACTATTTCTAGTTTTTTTTTCTTTTTCTAAAAGTATAACATCAAAAACAAATGGGCTTGTCTATAAGCAGGAAAATGAAAAAATAAGTACATAACAGAACACCACAGCAATAAAAGGAATAAACTAGTTGAAAACCAAAAAAGAACTACTGATTTAAGCAACAATATGGGTGAATCTTAAAAACATGGTCAAAGAAACCACATACAAAAGAATACATACTATATGATTCCATGGATAAGATATTCCAGAACATACTAAACTAATCTATAGCGATTCAAGTAAAAACACTGGTTGCCTTAGGAAGATAGCATTTGATTGACTGGAAAGGGAAATGAGAGACCTTCTAAAGTGATAAATATGATCCCTCTGTTTTGGGGGGTAGTGGCTATACTGGTACATTCTTTATCAAAATTCAAACTACACTTTGAACTGTGTGTAAATACAAATCAATATTTTAAATGACAAAAATGACTAAGAAGTTCTCAAAATACCTATCTACCACCACATGCCCTACCTCTATCACAACCATTTATTTAACTATTTACTCTTCCAAATGCCAGCCAAGTGGAAAGTAGCTGAATACTAATCAGGAACATTCCCACTAAATACACATCAACTGCACTACATCAGCAAAAGCCATCAGGGAACAAACCAGGAATAAATCCAGTACAGGATCAAATCCTTGCCTAAGCACTACATCCAAACTTGTGAATGTGGAGAAAACGGTGCTTTATATACATACCATAAAAATATGGAAGAAACTTACTCTTCTGTTTTTCTCCTTCACATAAGCTGAAGATTGGTTAGATTACAAGATGGGCTCCGAAAAAGAGGTATATAGTTAGATACAGTGGCTCTTGCCTATAATTCCAGCACTTTGGGAGGCCAAGCTAAGAGGAGTGCTTGAGACCAGGAGTTTGAGACCAGTCTAGACAACACAGCAAGATCTCGGCTTGACAAAAATAAAAAATAAAAAAAATAGCCAGGCAAGGTGGCAAGTGCCTGTAGTCCCAGCTACTCAGAGGCAGAGGCAGGATCACCTGAGCCCAGGAGGCAGAGGCTGCAGTGAGCAATTACTATGCCACTGTACTCCAAACTGGGTAATAAAGTGAGACTCCAGCTCAAAAACAAAAGAGAGAAAAAGGCACTACTAAATAAAAATAGTCTCAGGAAACTAATTTCAAATCTGGGGTCCCTAAAGGCCCTGCTTTATGGATGACCCACAGTGAATCTGTTCTGACGCTCCACAACAACGATTCTGAAAGAGACAGCACTCAAAAGAAGCCATAAAGGATCTCCATCCACATGGTTTCCAGAGAAATTAAAAATATAAGTGTCCCCAAAAAACCCTATGAGAGTTTAACTTTTTTTAAAAATTGCCCAATACAAAGCACCAAAATCAGTGAGGTTTTTTTGTTTTTGTTTTGAGATGGGGTGTTGTTATGTTGCCCAGGGTGGCCTCAAATTCCTGGGCTCAAGAGCTTCTCCCACTTCAACCTACTAAGTAGCTGGTATTACAGGCACACAGCACTATGCTCAAAATCAGTGAGTTTTAAAGACAGCTATTAAAATGTTCTTTGAAAAGACTTCACACTCCAAATGGATTTTTTTTTGTTGGAGTCTTACTCTGTCGCCCAGGCCGGAATGCAGTGGCATGCTGCTCACAGTCACCACAGCCTCGACCTGTGACCCTTCCGTCTCAGTCTTCCAAGTAGCTAGAACTATAGGCATGCGCCACCACGACAGGTAATATTTTTATTTATTGTAGAGACAAGGTCTCTCCATGTTGCCCAGCCTGGTCTCAAACCGGCAAGCTCAGGCAATCCTCTGGCATCCACCTCCCAAAGTGCTGGGATTACAGGCATGAGCCACTCCACCAGGTTTCTTTTTTTTGTTTTTTTTTTTTGAGTCAAAGTCTCACTGTTGCCCAGGCTAGAATGCAGTGGCATGCTCACAGCTACCGCAGCCTCAATCTGCTGGGCTCAGGCGATCCTTCTACTCCAGCCTTCCAAGTAGCTGGGATCACAGGCACACAACACCACACCCGGCTAATTTTTTGATTTATTGTAGAGACGAGGTCCCGCCATGTTACCCAGGCTAGTCTCGAAGTCCTGGGCTCAGGCAATCCTCCTGCCTCCACATCCCAAAATGCTGGGATTACAGAAGTGAGTCACTGCACCTGGCTTGTTTTATTTTCTGATTATAATGTGTAAACCTAATGAAAAGTTTCAGGACCACTTCTCTAACATGGAGTGGGTTGAGGCCCACAGTATTTCAGATCTTCTAGGAGCCATTTCTGGAAGTGGTCTCACTGAAGACCCAATACAACATTGGGTGTAGGTTCTACCCACCTACCTCAGTGTCTACTCATAAATAAATGTACATGCTACATAACCTAAATTCTTGCTATACTTGGATTTTTTTCTAAAATTAGCACTATGGCTAATCTTATAGCTAAATGGACACTGAATATATTTATTAATCATAAATTACTATTATAGCTCCATGAAAAATACATATCCTCCAAACAAAGACAGGAACTACCAAATTTTTTTTTTTTTTTTGAGTTGGAGTCTCACTCTGTCGCCCAGGCTAGAGGGCAGTAGCATGTTCACAGCCACCACAGCCTCAACCTGCTGGGCTCAGGCGATCCTGCCTCAGCTTCCAAGTAGCTGAACTACAGGCATGTGCCACCACGCCCGGCTAATTTTTTTGATTTATTGTAGAGATGAGTTCTCACCAAGCTGCCCAGGCTAGTCTCAAACCCGTGGGCTCAGACAATCCTCTCACCTCGGTCTCCCAAAGTGCTGGGATTATAGGCACGAGCCACCTTCCCAGGCCAGGAACTATTTTAAACAGTAAATTTAATTACACCTCATTACAGATCCCTTGATGTCTTTCTCTAGACTTAAAAATAAGAAAAAGTTGGCCAGGCATGATGGCTCATGCCTATAATCCCAGCACATTGGGAGGCAGAGGTGAGATGATTGCCTGAGCCCACAGGTTCAAGACCAGCTTGGGAAACATGGAGAAATCTCATATCTACAATAAATCAAAACAATTAGCCAGGCATGGTGGTACATGCCTGTAGTCCCAGCTACTTGGAAGGCTGAAGCGGAAGGATCACCTAAGCCCAGCAGATCAAGGCTGCGTTGGCCATGAGTATGCCACTGCACTCCAGTCTGAGCAAAAGAGACCCCAACTCAAAAAAAAAAAAGTTAATTTTAAAGAAGACATTAGAAGCTGAAATGTATCTATCATTCCTTTAAATCATATCTAAATTCAAATGCTACCTCTTTAGACAGATCTTTCCTGATGACCCAATCCAAACATGTATCCCCCCAACTCCCTCTATTTTCTTCTTCTTCGACATTAATCATCTAAAATTATTGTGTTAATCAACTATATTTCTTCCCTCATCCAATTAGACTTAAGGATTTTCATATGCCGTGTTCACCAGTATATCCTTGATATCAAAAATAGAAGAGTAACTAAGCATTCAGTAGGTGATCAGTGTTGCTGACTGAATGACTGACTACTAGAAATAAACATCTATGTACTCTATCTTTCAGAAACAATTATCTCCTTGACTACAGTTCCTTTAGAATAAAGAATATTTAGAAGTGGTACCATCAGTCCCTCTATAACCTCTTGGACTTAGAATTAGAACTGTTTACTTGTATCTAGCTGTGTTAACTAATCCTTTACCTACAGATTTGTAGCAACTGCCAGACCCATACTGCTAAATAGAAAATTTTGCAGTCATATTCTAGCTATGCCAACACAGGAACAAAACAAATTTAAAACGCACTGAAGCCAAAGACAAAAGATTGGTTCTTTTTTTTTTCTTCTTTTTTTTTTTTTTGAGTTGGAGTCTCACTCTGTCACTCAGACTGGAGTGCAGTGGCCATTCCCAGCCACTGCAGCCTCGACCTGCTGGGCTCCAGAGATCCTTCTGCCTCAGCCTTCCAAGTAGCTGGAACTACAAGTGCACGCTACCACGCCCAGCTAGTTTTTGATTTATTGTAGAGATAAGGTCTCACCAAGTTGCCCAGGTGGGTCTCGAACCCTTGGGCTCAGGCAATCCACTCACCTCAGCCTCCCAAAGCACGGGATTACAGGCTGAGTCACCATGCCCGGCCAAGATTGGTTCTTTTTTAGGCTCTTCAAGTAATACTTTGTAAAAGAGGTCTTGATACTTACGGAATGCTTTGTCTATTCTCCATCCATTTGTTTTCTCTTCACGTTTAAATTTATTCTGTTAACAACAACAAAAAAAACCCATTAAACAAGATTTTTTAAAAACAATAAACATTGACCATCTAACTGGCCCTCATTTGACCCTTGTCCTGCCAGAAAAAAAAAACAACAAAAAAAAAACAGTAAACATTAAAATGAAATTCTTATGAATAACATACTATTCTCTACTAAATATGTCTTTGCCAACAGGCAAGTTAAACCTTTAGCTTTTTAAAAATAAAGAGGAAAGATTTTCACTGAGCTTCCTCATGCTCATTATCTACAGTATGAATCAGCAATGGAAGCTGGATTTACAGAAGACACAAAAAAATAAAGTCAAACATGGAAGCAGATCAAACCTATAATCAATTAAGCTAACTAGTATTAACGTTTAAAGAATTAATTACTCATATCGAGTTAAACATCTCACATTATTGCTCTAATGATGTTTCCAGTGGCATGGAAGAGAGACAGTAGAGAAATAACTAAGCAAAATTTTGAAGCAGGCCAAGATGACCTTGAGAACCTTCTCTATATTAAGACACATTTCCTCATGCTTTTCTCAACACCAAAGATCTCCCTCCTTAGTTTCACAACAGATGACCTCCATTAAGATGCAGATGCTAAGGCTTAAGGTGCAATCCATCCTAAGGTTACAGGAAAGACTGAGGGCGTAAGTCTATGTCTGAGAATGCCTAATCATGGACACACAATCTCAGAGGAGAAAAAGTCAGCCAAAATGATCTACAAGCTTCAATTAAAAACACAAAATAAAACTTTTTATTGCAAAAAATATACAGACATAGAAAACACACAAAACAAAGGAAATGCTTCATGGCCCCTCTCCTCCCTTCAAAAGAACTTAACCACTAATCTGACTTTGAAAGCAATCACTCTCTCGTATGTCTTTATTGTTTATGACCCAAGTGTGCATCCTTAGGCGCTACAGTTTAGTCTTGCTCATATTTTTAAAACTTCATATAACTTTAACATCTTTTAATCTTCAGGTTACCCTCTTTTCCATTCTTTATTTTTCAACATGACAAGTTTACCATGTGATACAGAATTTTCAAGGATGATCGTGCTTCTGCCTTAAAAGATCATACTGTTCTTTAAAAATTTCCTCAAAAGTTAACAAAAGTTATCTCCACAGAAAGTGGCAGGCTATAATCATTAAATTAGATGTCCTGAGAGAATGTTAAAGGCTTCAGGCATTATTCAATTCTAAAACACTGCTACATCATATTTTCCCTATTTAGCAATATAAGTCAGAACAATATAAAGCTTTTATGAAGAATATATTGGTCAATGATTTCACAGGCAGGAATCATTATAGGCCAAATTCCAAGATCATAATATAAATTCCCTAATTTCCACTTCTGACCCTGAGAAAGTAAGTGGTTATAGACACGTTCCACACATCCAACTCCACCATAAATAATCTTCATACTAAGCAAAATGTATGCATCTATTTTCAAGCACTGGATAACAGAGCAAGACCACAATCCCGAAGAAAAGACGGACCAAATTCTTTGCTTATACTCAAATTTTTTTGAGTTGGAGTCTCACTCCATCGCCGAAGAGGGAGTGCAGTGGCACACTCATAGCCACCCCAGCGTCGACCTGCTGGGCTCCAGCAATCCTTCTGCCTCATACTTCCAAGTAGCCGGAACTACAGGAGGGCACTACCATGCCCGGCTAATTTTTTTATTTATTGTAGAGATGAGGGCTGGTCTCGTAATCCTCTCACCTCAACCTCCCAAAGTGCTAGGATTACAGGCTTGAGTCACCTTGCCCAGTCTTATGCTCAATTTTCTAACCAAGGAAAGGAGGTAAAGGCCAAACAGAACACAGCAATCCAACTGAGCTAGGGAGGTAGAGAATCTTCAGGAGCATGGTTCTAGAAAGGAACTGTGTAGAGGGGAACCTCAACAGCCTGGTGGAAATGCCCCATGGGTCCTTGGCCTAAGTATGGGTTGCACATATCCAGATCACAAGGCCTAATAGACAGAAGCGACTATAGGAATGAGAGCAGAAGGAAGATACTAAAGTTATACAACACGGCAAGATGATAGACTCTGGCCCATCCTAATGGAAAGACCTCGTTAACATTTTCCTTTTTCATATATACTTTATCTGTATTTATCTTTGTTCCTAGGTTTTCTAATGCTAAATCATTTATTTCTCCTTAGTTCTAAACCCTAACGATTATTTGCTTTTTATTTATTTATTTATTTTTAGAGACAGAGTCTTGCTATGTTGCCCAGGGTAGTGTGGAACTCCTGGACTCAAGCAAATCCTCCCACCTTGGCCTCCCAAAGTGCTGGGATTACAGACATGAGCCACTAAGCCAGGCCTAATGTTATTTCTTATAAAATAATGAGATACGGAGTAAAATGACACTTTTGGGATAATGTTTAATGATAATTAAAATAACTCTTTCTGGGGAAAAAAAGGCATAGATTTTTAAAAAGCATGGTCCTCCATTTGGCAGCAATACTAAAATATTGGAACAATACAAAGATGAGCCTGCCCCTGTGCAAAGTTTAAAAAAAAAAAAAAAGCATAACCCAACTATATGCAGTCTATAAAATGCCTACTTAAAATATAAAGACACAGACAGGTTAAAGCAAAAGAGTACATACACACAAAAATGGAGGAGTCAGGCACAGTAACATGCACCTCAGCTAACTGGGAGGCTGAGGCCAAAAGACTGCTTGAGCCCAGGAGTTTGAGGATGCAGTGTGCTATGATTTCACCTGTGAAAAACCACTGTACTCCAACCCAATCAACACAGCAAGACCCCACTTCAAAATAAATAAAAATAAATATGTCCTAATGATGAAAGGATCAATCATCTGCATCTTAAATGTAAATACATTGAACAAAAGAGCTTCAAACTACATGAAGTAAAAATTTATAGATCTAGGTCAGGCATAGTAAGTCATGCCTATAATTCCAACACTTTGGGAGGCTGAGATGAGGATCTCTGGAGGCCAGGAAGAAGTTTTGAGACTAGCCTGGGCAAAATAGTGAGACTCTGTCTCTCCAAAAAAGGAAAATTAACAGGGCCTGGTAGCCAGCACCTACAGCCCTAGCTCCTCAGAGAGTTAAGATGGAAGGATCAGGCTGGGCTCAGTGGCTCAGACTATAAATCCCAGCACTCTGGGAGCACTTTCCCCCCAGTCTAATTCTAGGGGGGAAAAGAAATCTGTCTTTTCTAATGGCTCCTTTTATTTCTGTAATGAACCTGAGAGGGATGAGAAATGAAGGAAAAAGCCCACAGTTGGGTAAACATCTCACTATGAATTGAGAATGCATTATGGCAAAATAGCGTGAGAGCACTCAAATGCACTCCAACCCAGAAAACTTGTAAAAAGTTTCTCAGCAAAGAAACTTAAAAAACAGAGAAAGCTCATTCTTCTGCTAATAGTGCCACACTGATTTGTTAATAGTCCCACTGAGTTAAGGTGGCCTAGGAAAGCAATACTTAGATCAGATAAGTACTAAATAAACTCAAAATTCTTCTCTTCATGCGTTCCTAGGAAATTCTGAAGGGAGGTTTCGTGTTCAAAAAGCTATAAGCAACCTAAGTATTCTGGTAGATTTACTTTCCCTCTTCATTATCTAACTCTTCTTTTATCTTAGTTTCAGTACCTTTTTGGTATCCCTCAAATTCATTTTCAATGTGGACAATATAAGTAAAAAAATATACTAAAATTAAGGAGATTTGTACCCATAGCAAAACTGAGAAATATTACACTGCATTACTTTTCAAGCAGTAAAGAAGGATAAATGAAACACAAACATAAATACTGAAAAAAGATGCTGAGATTTAACTAAAAGAAAAAAAAATAACAACATTTGTAATTTTTGGTCTCTTTCCAATAAACAAACATGACAGGTATACTTTACCTTAATTTCTATTCTTGCTCTGTGAGGAAAAAGTTGTCCAATCATAGAGAAGTCAGTTCCTACCATGCTGATGGCTAAAAAAAACATATCTGTTTCTGTAAAAATAAAAGATTTAAAATGACTGCAAATTAATCTTCTCGATAAATCAGAAAAAAGAAATCTTACATATATATTCTGAGTTAAAAATAAGTCTGATACTTGACGCAATGGCTCAAGCCTGCAATCCCAGAACTTTGGGAGGCTGAGGTGAGAGGATTGCCTGAGACCAGGGGTTCGAGGCCAGACAGGGCAACTTAGCGAGACCTCATCTCTACAATAAATTAAAAAATTAACTGGATATGGTAGTGTGTGCCTGGTCCACCTACTTAGAGGGCTAAAGCAGAAGGATCACCTGTGCAACAGAGTGAGACTCCAACTAAAAAAGGAAAAAAAAAAAGAAGTTTGACACAGGCCAGGCATGGTGGCTCATGCCTGTAATTCCAGCACTTTAGGAGGCAGATGCAAGGATTACCTGAGCCCAAGGGTTCAAGATCAGTCTAGGTAACATGGGAGACCTAGTCTCTACAATAAATCAAAAAAATGAGCCAAGCGTAGTGGTACACTCTCGTAGTTCCAGCTACTCGGAAGGCGGAGGTGGAAGGATCGTCTGAGCCCAGCAGGTCAAGGCTGCGGTGGACATGAGCGTGGCACTGCACTCCAGCCTGCTCAATAGTGAGACTCCGACTCAAAAAAAAAAGTCTGACAGTACTTAATTTTATTGGAAAGATCCTCACAGAATATCTAAAAATGCCTTCTTTAAATTTTTTTTTTTTTAATGCAGTATAAGAAATGTGCATACTTATAGCAAAGCAGCTGGAATCAAAATATTTTTTAAAAAGGCATTCTGCCTATCTTGGTCTCATTCAAAGTTTTTTTTTTTTTTTATACTGTCAGTCATAGCCAGTATAAGGTTACACGATGCAAGCAACTAATACGTACTAAGTAGTATTAAAGAAAGTAGAGCCAGGTATGGTGGCTCGCACCTGTAATCCCAGCACTTTGAGAGGCTGAGGTGACAGATCACTTGAGTTCAGGAGTTTGAGACTAGCTAGGATAATACAGTGAGATCTTATCCCTACAAAAAGTCAAAAATTAGCTGGGTATAGTAGAGCATGCCACAGTCCTAGCTACTCAGGAGGCTGAGGTGGGAGGATCACTCAAGCCTAGGAGTCTGAGGCTGCAGTGAGTCATCACCATCAAAAGAATAAAGAAAGTGCTAGAAAAATACATGAGAAATTGTTAATACAAGTTACTTCAGGGAGGGGCGCAGTGGCTCATGCCCAGCACTTTGGGTGGTGGAGGCAAGATAACTGCCCGATCAAGACCAGCCTAGGAAACTTGGCAAGACCTCGTCTCTCCAATTTAAAAAGAAAAATTTAGCCAGGCATGGTGGCACACACCTGTAGTTCCAGGTACTTGGAAGGCTGGGGTGGAAAGATCATCTGAGTCCAGCAGGTCAAGGCTGCAGTACCCATGATTGCAGCACTGCACTCCAGCCTGGGCAACAGAGCGAAACTCAGACCCCAAAAAAAAAAGTTATCTCAGGAGAATGGGAATGGGGAAGTCAGCGAAGAGAAATACAGAATCTCTCTTTTCATTCTATATTCTACTGTGTTTACATTTTTTTCCAAAACAAACTTGCTTTTTAAAGTAAAAAGTAAATAATAAGCACCACCACGCAACATACAGTGTACTTTTTTTAACAGCATAATTTTTACCTATAGAAACTTTTTACATAATACTATCTGAGGTAAAACATTTTGAGTGTTAGAAATATTGCACTGTTAATTTGCACTTCAATGGTATTGTCGTACAAGGATTTTACAGAGACGAAAATTTCAGACAAAATGACTATAAACCACATTCGTTAAAAGATTTCTAAGAGCCAGGCTTGGTGGTTCAGCCTGTAATCCCGCACCTTTGGGAGGCTGAGGTGAGTAGATTGCCTGAGCCTGCGGGTTCGAGACCCGCCTGGGCAGCGAAACCTCATCTCTACAATAAATCAAAAAATCAGTCGGGCATGGTAGCGCATGCCTGTAATTCCGGCTACTCGGAAGGCTGAGGCGGAAGGATCGCTGGAGCCCAGCAGGTCGAGGCTGCGGTGGCCAGGAGCGGCCACTACACTCCAGTCTGGGTGACATAGTGAGACTCTAACTCAAAAAAAAAAAAAAAAAAAAGATTTCTAAGATGAAGTCAGAGATACAGTTCCACAGACGGGTAGTGGGAGGTGCCAGTAAAATCAGCCTGAGAGAAAACAACATGGTCATTGCATTTTCTTTACTTAGGGAGACCTGATTTAATTCAGAAATATAAATTAGTTTGCTTCATTTCATATAAATAATTTACATACTTCTAAATGAAAGTCAGTTACCTTTATTTGACCAAGGTTTAGAGTAATAGTTTTTCCTAAAGCTGGAATACGTAGTTGTAGAACCACGCTCAAATATGGGGTCATTTTCTTCAACAACACAGGGGCCTTTTGTTCGTAAAACTTCTACAGTTAAACTGAAAGAAACACATTTTCAAATAGAGTAACACTAAAAACAAGTAAGGAAAAAATAAACGAGATTTAAATAATTAAATGGCAGTCAGGTATAATAATACATGTTTGAAATATGGGTATTTTCCAAGCATCTGCTAATTTTTATTTAAAATGTGACTCCTAGGGTAGAAATAAGTGCCAACTGATTTCCAAAATCTGTAACAGCAATATTTACAAAACAGCTTTGGGCCACCTAAAAAAGTTATTTTTATCGACTTCTGTATGACTCTTATACTCAATGCATATTACAGTGCTAGGCCCAATGGAAAGATTTAGAAATTATAAGCATTGCTTTATATTTATATTTAGATATGTATATTTTACATTTCTGCAGAGAAAGTAGCAAAATATGCTTTTAACTAGTCAATGACCACCAAAATCATCACCACAAACTAAAGGGAAACAGCATGCAAAAATAATTATTATTAGCAGTATTACATTTTCGCTTAATTATAAAATGTAAATGCTATTATTTTTCTCCTAAATAAACTGCCAAAATTTTCCATTGCTCTTTTTTATTTACTTACTAAGTTATCCTAAATAATACACTTAAGGCAACTAAATTCCACAATGCCCAACATGAGAAATTTAGTATAATAACTGAGAAACCAGATGGTGAATTAAGCCTCACCATAACAAAAATCATAAAATGTGTTAAGCCTGTGTCTCACTGCATATCCACTAGCTAACCACACACCAGAATATGATGTTAGTTAATAATATGAAAACTCAAATACTGACTTCAAGACTGAGTCAATCTTAGAAATCTAGCCTCTGTGGAAGACAGCATGTGGTTAGTTCAGCAGCTCGACTCAACTGCCAGTAAAGTTAGTAAACAACGGTGTTAGGTTAATGGATGTCAGCGCGGCAGTACTAACTTCTCAAACAAAACACAGCATTATTAAAATTGCTAAAAATTATAATTAATCTAACCCATCTTCCTATTTGCAATATTCATTATTGTAAATATTAACATCAGGGTCGAAATGACAATGACAGAGAAAAAGGATCTCTCTCAATAGACAAAGCATGCTTGTTCTCATAAAACCACGCTCTCTTGCTCTTTCCAAACCAACCTTTCTTCATCCAAAATAATAGAACCGTCTTCTGCCACTTTTACTCGAGGAACAAGTAACGGCCCATCATCTCTTTCTTCTTCCATTTCTTCATTATCTTCAGCATCAGGAGTACTCTTACTCTCCTGCCTATCAAATATAAGATAGGTTAATTCATATTTCCTTAAGAAGTGTTTCCTGAATATTACACACTTTATTTTTTTTATTTTTGAGTTGGAGTCTCACTCTGTCACCCAGTAGCCACTCCTGGTCACCGCAGCCTCGACCTGCTGTGCTCCAGCGATCCTTCCGCCTCAGTCTTCCAAGTAGCTAGAACTACAGGCACACGCTACCACACCCGGCTAATTTTTGATTAATTGTAGAGTTGAAGTCGCGCCAAGGTGCCCAGGTGGGTCTCAAACCCATGGACTCAGGCAATCCACTCACCTCAGCCTCCCAAAGGCACGGGATTACAGGCTGAGCCACCGAGCCCGGTTCAGAGTACACACATTAAAATAAACTATTCAAAGTCAACCTTCTAGCTACTTCCACTTTGCCCCAGAACCTAACTGAAAACACTGTGTTAGTGAAGATGTAATTATAGGATTTTCTCAAATTTTATCTGGAAGTATTTAGTAAGAAGCCTTTACTCTCTTTTAATATACAGAGAAATAAATGTTCATTTTCTCTATCTCAATACAATATCAGAATAAGCCATCTACTTATTAATGAATTAACAACAATAATCCAACAGGCGAGGTGATTCCTGCCTGCTGTCCCAGCTACTCGTGAGGCTGAGGCATGATTGCTTGAGCCCACGAGTTTGAGGGTGCAGTGAGCTATGATGGCACCATTGCACTCCAGCCTGGGCAACAGAGCAAGAGTCTAATTTAATAATAATCACCACCACCACCTCTGTAGTCAAATAGCATTAGTTTCCAGATCATTTTATTAATTCATCAGAATAATCCTTCAGGGTTACTATATTCACATCCATTTTTTTTTTTAATTGGAGTCTCACTCTGTCACCCAGACTGGAGTACAGTGGCCACTCCCAGCCACCGCAGCCTCGACCTGCTGGGCTCCGGCAATCCTTCTGCCTCAGCCTTCCGAGTAGACGGAATTACAGGCGCACGCTACCACGCCCGCTGATTTTTTGATTTATTGTAGAGATGAGGTCTCGCTGCCCAGGTGGGTCTCGAACCCGCAGACTCAGGCAATCCACTCACCTCAGCCTCCCAAAGGTGCGGGATTACAGGCTGAGCCACCGAGCCCGGCTTTCCACGTTGTTTTAAATTAGAACTCTAAAGCTTTAAAAGTAAATTATGCTTTTCAGGCTTATAGGTTATATTTGTTTCAATATAATCTTGAGAAGACAGTGTAGTAGACAGTGAGATTTGGAGTCATTATTTGTAAAACTGTGTTTGACTTCTTACTCTGTCCTAATCTCTGAGGTTAAAATGGATGTGAATAATCTGGGCTCGGTGGCTCAGCCTGTAATCCCGCGCCTTTGGGAGGCTGAGGTGAGTGGATTGCCTGAGTCTGCGGGTTCGAGACCCGCCTGGGCAGTGAGACCTCAT
>NW_007253908.1:336363-347910 GCF_000164805.1 Carlito syrichta
GTGGCCGGGAGCGGCCACTTCACTCCAGTCTGGGCAACAGAGTGAGACTCCAACTCAAAACAAAAAAAAACAAAAAAAACAACGTGGAGCCCAGAAAAAGCCGTAATCATTAATAAAAGCTTGAAGTGACAACTAGAAAACTCCCAATGTTTCTGCTAATTTCCCACCACCTCCCACGTTCAATTACAGGGCTACAATAACTTCCTTAAAAGTCTGTTGGTCAGCCTGTAATCCCACGCCTTGGGAGGCTGAGGTGAGTGGATTGCCTTGAGCCCACGGGTTCAATACCCGCCTGGGCAACTTGGCGAGACCTCATCTCTACAATAAATCAAAAATCAGCCAGACGTGGTAGTGCGCGCCTGTAGTTCCAGCTACTTGGAAGGCTGAGGCGGCAGGATCCCCGGAGTCCAGCAGGTCGAGGCTGCAGTGGCTGCGAGCAGCCACTGCACTCCAGTCTGGGCGACAGAGTGAGACTCCGACTCAAAAAAAAAAAAGTCTGTTGGTAAGATTTCCTGGGACTAAGCTAACATGTAACAATTATGAACATGGAAGGCAAACAGCTTATACAAAAAATAGACTATATCTAGTGGCATCAAAGCTAGAGTTACTGTAAGACAGTGTATGAACCATGCTACTTTGTTGTACAAAAGAAGAAAAGATGTACATGTTTGTTTGGACATGCACAGACTAGAACTGGAATGATAAATTAAAAACTGGGTAACATTTGTTGCCTACAGGGAAGGAAACTAAAGGCAGAAAAGCAAAAGCTGGAAGACTTCTCAGTATTCTCTTTTGTTCCCCTTGAATTTTATACCATGTGAATATATTGTTATCCTAAAACAAAACAAAATTATTATTATTTTTTTTTGAGTTGGAGTCTCACTCTGTCACCCAGGCTGGAGCGGCCACCACAGCCTCGACCCGCTGGGATCTGGTGATCCTTCCACCTCAGCCTTCCAAGTAGCCAGAATTACAGGCATGCACTACCATACCCGGCTGATTTTTTGATTTATTGTAGAGATGAGGTCTCGCCAAGTTGCCCAGGCAGGTCTCGAACCCGCGGGCTCAGGCAATCAACTCACCTCAGCCTCCCAAAGTGTGGGATAACAGGCTGAGCCACCGAGCCCAGCTGAAACAAAATTTTTTGAATCAAGGTTTACTCTGTCACCCAGGCTGGAGTGCAGTGGTATAATCATGGCTCACTGCAGCCTCAAACTCCTGGACTCAAGCAATCATCCCACTTTAGCCTCCTCAGAAGCTAAGACTACAGGCATGCACCAACATACCCAGCTAAAAAATTCTTAATTCTAAAAGCTTTAACTAAAAATCATATTAGCCAGTTATATATGTAAAGTACAAACAGTGTAAAGCTTTCATAGATTTAAATAGGGTGGTAGCTTTTATTCTTAAGTGAGTCTATTTTAAAACTCCAAATGTAATTTGACTCTATCAGGAAGCACTATTTGATTTCTTTTTTGTTTTAATATACTCACTAAAAAAATATTTAAGCCGGGCTCGGTGGCTCAGCCTGTAATCCCATGCCTTTGGGAGGCTGAGGTGAGTGGACTGCCTGAGCCTACGGGTTCCAGACCTGCCTGGGCAGCGAGACCTCATCTCTACAATAAATCAAAAAATCAGCTGGGCGTGGTAGCACATACCTGTATTTCCAGCTACTTGGAAGGCTGAGGCGGAAGGATCGCCGGAGCCCAGCAGGTCAAGGCTGTGGTGGCCGGGAGCGGCCACTGCAGTCCAGTCCAGGCAATAGAGTGAGACTCCAACTCAAAAAAAATAAAAATAAAAAAAATAATAAATAAATAAAAAGATGAGATGCTTACTCTCTTGTCTGGACTGAAGTCAATGGTTTTTCAGTTCTCTTTTCTTGTTCCAACGAAGACCTATCCAACAAATAACAGAACACCTTTTAATAAATTATTAATGTACATCTTGTCAATTCTATCTGTAGATAGAAAGAAATTATTCTAACTTCTATTTCGTTAACATACCATAGCATTTCACTAATGATGATGCATTACAACAAACAATTTTTCAGTTAGAAACCTGTTATGTATAAATAATTTGTTAGGCCCTAAGTAGAGAATGCTCTTACCCTATAACTCCTCAGTGAAAGGAGGCTCCCAGTCTCGAAGCATGAAGCGACCTAGGTGGCTTTTCTCCAACTCAAATGTCAAACTCAAAACCTAGGATTTTGGCCTGCCCTTCAATGGGGCCAAAGACCTGATGAACCTGAAAAAGGCCTATGCTGAAGTATATGACACTACTTCTAAATCCACCAACTAAACCATCAACAACACAAAATACTGATTTGCATGAGTTAGATAAGTTGAGATGGAACTCATAAAATCCAATTCCCAGGCCTGCAAAGCTAAAGACAAGAAGAGGGACTTTCCAAGGTGGTAATAACTTTCTTGGTCACCCTAATCCCATTACCTGGAACACTGCTTAACATTTAGTTGAATGCTCAATGGGTATTACCATCATTACTACCAAAAAAATCCTATTTATCTGTTGATTTATTTTTATAGCCAAGGGAATTTTTTTTTTTTTTTAGTTGGAATCTCACTCTGCTGCCCAAGCTGGAGTGCAGTGGCACGCTCACGGCCACGGCAGCCTCTACCTGCTGGGTTCAGGTGATCCTTTTGCCTCAGCCTTCCAAGTAGCTGGAACTACACACACACGCCACCAGATCTAATTTTGTGATTTATTGTAGAGACGAGGTCTCACCAAATTGTCCAGGCTGATCTCAAATCTGTGGGCTCAGGCAATCCTCTCACCTAGGCCTCCCAAAGTGCTAGGGATTATAGGCGTGTGCCACTGCGCCTGGCCCAGTCAAGGGAATTTTAAACAGAATTGTCTACACATGTTTAAACTATGTGTCTGTATATTCCTGCAAAGCAGCATGTCCCTTGAAGGCAGAGGACTGACCATGCGATGTCCTGCACATAAAAGTGCTCCATGACTATTTGCTGTTGATGAATAGACTATCGGTACTCAAAGCTGCTAACTTGTGAAAGAGGAGACTTTCACGAGTTTTTTAATAAACTTTCTGCCTCTCAACACCCCAGACGAACTTTGATAAAGAAACTTTGTTCTTGGAGGATTTTTTAATCAAATAGCCACAGTATTCATTAAGACTTAGGGCTGGCCGGGCTCAGTGGCTCAGCCTGTAATCCCGTGCCTTGGGAGGCCGAGGTGAGTGGACTGCCTGAGCCCATGGGTTCAAGACCCGCCTGGGCAACTTGGCGAGACCTCATCTCTACAATAAATCAAAAAAAATTAACCAGGCTTGATAGCGTGCACCTGTAGTTCCAGCTACTTGGAAGGCTGAGGCGGAAGGATTGTCGGAGCCCAGCGGGTCGAGGCTGCGGTGACCAGGAGCGGCCACTGCATTCCAGTCTGGGCGACAGAGTGAGACTTCAACTCAAAAAAAAAAGACTTAGGGCTTCTCGATAGTTCACGCCTATAGTTCCAGCACTTCAGGAGGCAGAGACAAGAGGATTTCCCAAGCCCATGGGTTCAAAACCAACCTGGGCAATGTGGCGAGACCTTGTCTCCACAATAAATAAAAAAAATTAACTGGACAGGATGGTGCATGCCTGTAGTTCCAGCCATTTGGAAGGCTGAGGCAGAAGGATCGCATAAGTTCAGGTTGAGGCTGCGGTGGCCACAAGTGCACCATTGTACTCCAACCCGGGCAACAGAGTAAGACTCTGACTCAAAAAAAAAAAAAAAGACTTAGGGACTAAAAATCAGATCACTTCTTTAGATCAGTTTTATATCTTAATTACGTAAAAGATGCTTAGTTGGTTTTACAACCTCTTGGTAATTAACATAACAAAGGAAATTTGTTTTTAAAATCAGAGATAAAGGGCATCATTTACCATCCCCAGAAAGCAGTTACCTAAAAAACTACTAATTTTTGTTATAAAACTCTATCTAAAAAAACATCAAATATGTTACAAATTTTGTCAACATGCCTTTGGAAATCATTAAACTGTACTCTAAAACTGATATCCAAATCACTACAAGCCGGGAGTAGTGGCTCATGCCTGTAATCCCAGTACTTTGGGAGGCTGAGGTGAGAGGATAGCCTGAGTCCAGGGAATCGAGATCAGCCTGGGCAAAATGGCGAGACCTCGTCTCTACAATAAATAAAAAAATTAGGAGGGCATGGTGGTGCATTCCTGTGGTTCCAGCTACTTGGAAGACTGAGCCCAGCAGGTTGAGGCTGCAGTGGCCGTGAGCATGTCACTGTACTCCAGCCTGGGTAACAGAATAAGAATTCAACAAAAAACTAAAAACTAAAAATAAATAAATTGTTACATGCCCAAAGAAAGTAAAACAAATAAATTTTACTTACGTCATTGGATTGTTATCTGGGAGGTAATATATGAAGTCTCTCATTGTCATTTTTGAACGATCTGGTGGCCTCTGACTTTCATTTATAGCATATTTGTTTTTCCATTGTTTCTATATATACAAACACATACACAGATCCACTTTTATTTTATAAGTACGAAAGAATTTCATACATATTATATTCAAATACATAGGTCTACTGTTACCCTCATCGCGAGTGCTTTCATATTACCCCTACCCTAATTATACAATTTTATAAACTAAATATTTAAAATTGTAGCATACTATCCCTGTGTTTAGTTTTTACTTTATTTTATTTTTTGAGTCAGAGTCTCACTCTATCACCCAGGCTGGAGAGCAGTGGCATGCTCATGGCCATAGCAGCCTCGACCTGCTAAACTCAGGCGATCCTTTTGCCCCAGCCTTCCAAGTAGCTGGAACCACAGGCATGCGCCTCCATGCCAAGCTAATTTTTTTTATTTACTGTAGAGATGAGGTCTTGCCATGTTGCTCAGGCTGGTCTCAAACCCCGGAGCTCAGGCAATTCTCTCACCTCTGCCTCCCAAAGTACTGGGATTATAGGCATGAGCTACTATGCCCAGCTTTGTTTTTAGTTTTCAAAAATTAAAGTGGGGCCAGGCATGGTGGCTCATGTCTATAATATCAGCACTTTGGGAGGCTGAGGTGAGAGAATTGCCTGAGCCCACGGGTTCAAGACCAGCCAGGGCAACTTGGTGAGATCTCATCTCTACAATAAATCAAAAATTTAGCTGGGCATTGTGATGCACACTTGTAGTTACAGCTACTTGGAGGCTAAGGCAGAAGGATCGCCTGAGTCCAGCAGGTCAAGGCTGGGGTGGCCGTAAGCATGCCACTGCACTCCAGCCTGCGTGACAAGAGTGAGATTCTGACTCAAAAAAAAAAAAAAAAGACATAGAAAGGTTGATAAAAAGTAGAAAAGAATATATGAGGCCAGGTGCAATGGTTCATGCTGGTAATCTCAGTACTTTGGGAGGCCAAGGTGAGAGGACTGCCTGAGCCCACAGGTTTGAGACCAGCCTGGCAACTTGGTGAGACCTCATCTCTACAATAAATAAAAAATTAGCTGGGTGTTGTGGTGCATGCCTGTAGTTCCAGCTACTTGGAAGGCTGAGGCAGAAGGATCACCTGAGCCCAGTAGGTTGAGTTACATGGCCGTGAGTGTGCCACTGCACTCCAGCCTGGGTGAGAGTGAGACTCCAACTCAAAAAAATAAAAAAATAGAGAATATATGAGGGGGACCCACCCCAAAAAAATAAATAAGTAAATAAAAATTAAAGTGAGGGAACAGTGGCTCATACCTGTAATCCCATTACTTTGGGAGGCTGAGGCAAGATGATTGCTTAAGCCCAGTAGTTCCAGTTCGAGACCAGCCTAGACAACATAGTGAAACCTGGTCTCTAGATCAAAAAAATAAAAATAAAAATAAAAAATTAACTAGGTGTGGTGACTGGCATGCTCACGGCCACCGCAGCCTCAACCCGCTGGGCTCAATTAATCCTTCCAAGTACCTGAAACTACAGGCATGTGCCAACACGCTAATTTTTTGATTTACTGTAGAGATAGGGTCTTGCCAAGTTGCCCAGGCTGTCTCGAACCCGTGGGCTCAGCCAATTCTCTCGCCTGGGCCTCCCAAAGTGATGGGTTGGCCTAGGCTTAGATTTTAAAGGATATATATTCAAATTCCCTATTCTACACTTGTGTTTGACACAAAGCAAAAAATCAGAGTTTCCCTCCATGTGAAACAGTGACATCTATCTCACACAGCTGAGAGAATTAAATGCAATAAGATAGAAAGCACAAAGCAAAATGTTTTCCTCTTACTTTAAAAAAAAAAAAGGCATTCCATAATTCATAACATGAGCTGACACAGGTTGGACATTTACTATTCGCAAGACACTACTTTAAATGTGTTTTACATGTATTAATTTAATTTTCACAATTTTCTGAAATGTATGCAAACTAAAGTGTTTCACATTTTGGATTTTGGAATATTTGCAGAATACAGACTAGCTGAGCATCCCTAATCTGAAAATCCGAAATCCAAAATGTTCCAATGGGCATTTCCTTTGAGTGTCATGTTGGTGCTCAGAAATTTCAGATTTTAGGCCAGGCACAGTGGCTCAAGCCTGCAATCCTAGCACTTTGGGAGGCCGAGGCGAGAGGATTACCTGAGCTCAGGAGTTCAGATTAGCCTGGGCAAATAGGTGACACCTCATCTTTACAATAAATCAAAAAATTAGCCAGACGTGGTAGCACGCACCTGTAGTTCCAGCTACTTGGAAGGCTGAGGCGGAAAGATCACCTGAGCCCAACAGGTCGAAGCTGTGGTGGCAGGGAGCATGCCACTGCATTCCAGCCTAGGCAACAGAGTGAGACTTTAACTCAAAAATAAAGTTTATTTTATAAATATGCTTGTGTGTGTACCTATGTGAATGTATATAAAAATTTTATTTGTGGTCTTCACTAAAAACAATAAAAAATATAAATGACTAAAATATGTAAAGATTACCATCAGTAGAAAAGTTTATTAAGTCCATGGTGCTTCTCAATCATTGTTAACAAAAGGGTATATTCTATGAACATGAGCGATATTATGTGGTTTTGTTCCCCCATCAAAATGCTACAGACGTTTATTTTTCTTCCAAATGATGCCTTACTAACATAAAAACATTACTTACAGAACATAAGAGCAGAAATCTAGCAGTCAACATCAAAATTCTGATTTTTTTCCCCTTACCTTTTCTTTTCTCAACTCTTCTCTCAACATTTCCCTCAGTTTCTGGGCTTTATATATTCGGTATCTGTCTGAGCATGGCTGTTTCTCTCTTCCTGGAATAGAGTTTGGCTGTAGTGCTTCCTGATTAACTGAAGATGAGGGATGAGGTTCTGAAGGAACACTCACTCTAGGTTTAACCAGACTAGAAGTACTTGATATTCGTTTTCTCCTCTGTGATACAGTAGAGGAAGATTTACTGGATTCTTCAACATCATTCTCATGACCAGTCTTTTCATCACTGTTGAAATTTAAAAAAGAAGGAAAAGGGCACCATGAATCTTCATTCCCATATGCTAGTTTCAAAACTTAGTCTGGTGAAAATCTAAAACAAGCCAGGCTTGGTGGCTCAGCTTGTAATCCCAGCACTTTGGGAGGCTGAGGTGAGTGGATTGCCTGAGCCCGTGGGTTTGAGACCCGCCTGGGCAACTTGGCGAGACCTCATCTCTACAATAAATCAAAAATTAGCTGGGCGTGGTAGCGCACGCTTGTAGTTCCAGCTACTTGGAAGGCTGAGGCGGAAGGATCGCCGGAGCCCAGCAGGTTGAAGCTGTGGTGGCCAGAAGCAGCCACTGCACTCCAGTCTGGGTAACCGAGTGAAACTCCAACTCAAAAAAAAAGAAAAGAAAATCTAAAACAGTAAAGTCTCATTATTTTAAAAAATCAATTACTAGAGAATTATGCTAATGATGACAGAGGTTGTTCATTAGTAAATCATTTTAAAATATGTAAATTCAAGTCCTTAAGCACATTAGAGTACATAATTATAGGCTTGGCTCCCTCAAAAAAAGTGAACAAAAAAAACAACCAAATTAAAGAACAAAGCTTGATTAGCCTAATTTGAATTACTAGATAACTCAGTTTTCTAAATTAATTTACAATTAATTTTACTAATTTACATATAAAACTAAAAATTTATCATTCACTCTGATATCTTAAACTGCTCTTAAACTACTGGCAGTTTACTTATCAACCTGAAATCAATCAAATTAAATATGCAGGCTGGGTTCAGCAGCTCACACCTGTAATCTCAGAACTTTGAGAGGCTGAGGCAGTAGGACTGCTTGAGCCCAGGAGTTCAAGACCAGCCTAGGCTAAATGGTGAGACCTCATCTCTACAAAAAATAAAAAATTAGCCAGGCATGGTGGTGGACACCTGTAGTCCGAGCTACTCAGGAAACTGAGTCATAAGGTCAAGGTTGCAGAGAGCTGTGATCGTGCCACTGCACTCCACCCCGGGTGACAGAGACCCCGACACTCGCTCACACACAAAATACAGAATATGCAAAACCTCAAACCTTTGAAATATTGTAGTATTGATGATATATTTTTAGTTACATTAGTCAAACCAAATTGAGACAGAAGTCATTTATATTTTGTCTGGCACAACTCACACAGTCATTAGAATAAATTATTTGGTCAAAAAAAACACTCAGTCACCCCCAAATTACACACCAAATATGATACAGCTTAGATATAAAAATTTCAAGAATGGCCTAAAAGTAAATTAAGAGCCAGATGCAGAGGCTCAAGCCTGTAATCCCAGCACTTTGGGAGGTCAAGGTGAGAGGATTGCCTGAGCTCAGGGATTCGAGACCAGCCTGGGCTACTTGGAGACACTTCGTCTCTACAATAAATCAAAAAATAAGCTGGGTGTGGTAGCACACGCCTGTAGTTCCAACTACTTGGAAGGCCAAGGCAGAAGGATCACCTGAGCCCAGCAGGTTGAGGCTGCAGTGGCCGTGAGCATGCCACTGCACTCCAGCCTAGGCAACAGAGTAAGAGACCAACTCAATTTAAAAAAGCAAATTAAGTCCAGAAAAGAGGTGGTTTAGGTAAGGAATTAAAAACTTTGCTGGCCGTTTTAACGCACGCCTGCAATCCCAGCAATTTGGGAGGCGAGAAGATTGCCTTAGTCCTGGGGTTCAACTTGGGAAGACCTCATCTCTACAATAAATCAAAAAATTAGCTGGGCACGGTGGCATCTGCCTGTAGTTCCAGCTACTTGGAAGGCTGAGGTGGAAGGATCGCCTGACCCAGCAGATCAGGCTTGCAGTGGCTGTGAGCATGCCACTGCACTCCAGTCTGGGTGGCAGACTGAGACTCTGACACAAAACAAACAAATAAAGTTATACTTTTAAAATATCTTACAATTAGCTTTATATAAAAATGCTCTAGGTGGCTGGGCTCGGTGGCTCAGCCTGTAATCCCAGTGCTTTGGGAGGCCGAGGTGAGTGGATTGCCTGAGTCTGAGGGTTCGAGACTTGCCCAGGCAACTTGGTGAGACCTCATCTCTACAATAAATAAAAAATTACCCAGGTGTGGTAGCGCACGCCTATAGTTCCAGCTACTTGGAAGGCTGAGATGGAAGGATCGCCAGAGCCCAGTAGGTCGAGGCTGCGGTGGCCGGGAGTGTTCCACTGCACCCCAGTCTGGGCGACAGAGCGAGACTCCAACTCAAAAAAAAAAAAAAAAATGCTCTAGGCTATAGAATAACCTTCCCAGGAAGTCTCCAATTTAAATTCGTATCTTTGCCCTTATAACAAAGTGATACATGCATTACCTGCATTTTACTCTACTAAGTTGAATGTATAAGGAGAAAACATAAACCTGTAGACTTTTTACAATATCTAGCAAAGACCCACAAAATAAAAGAGTGAAAACACATGTTTAGAAAACAAGGTATACTCTAAATATCAACTCTAAGAAAACAAACATCCTTGAGCTTAAAGGACTCAAGACTGTAGCCGCTGGGCAATTTATTATCGACCATTCACACTCACACATAGTTTACAAAATCTTTGAGAACTTATTAACTTAATAGCAACTGGTATTGGTATCTCTATTTGTGTAAAAATCCTAAAAGAGACTCCTAGAAGAAACCTGGAAAGTACTAAGCATCATTGAGCTATCAAAATAAGCTCCTATACCAGTTCAGGCCAACAGAGAAAGATGTGCCAAAAAGAAGGAAACTGTTCACCTTTTTGTCACAGCATAAACAGACCTGTACTATCTCACTTAACAAGGCTGGTTGTAGGGCCACGTGCAGTGGCTCCTGTCTATAATCCTAGCACTTTAGGAAGCCGAGGTGAGAGGACTGCCTGAATCCACAGGCTCGAGACCAGCCTGGGCAACTTGATGAGACCTCATCTCTACAACAAAAAAAAATTTTTTTTTAATTGGCCAGGCATGGTGGTGCGTGCCTGTAGTTCCAGCTACTTGAAAAGCTGAGGCAGAAGGCTCGCCTAAGCCCAGCAGGTGGAGGCTGCAGTGGCCAGTTGCGTGCCACTGCCCTCCAGTCTGGGTGACAAAGTGAGATTCCAACTCAAAAAAAAAAAAAAAGGCTGGTTGTTTTCTGATTTCCTCATATATAAACAGAGACCATTTTAATCCAATGTGTCTTAAGTGTAATTACTCCACTGTTTGTTTTTTCTTTTTGAATTTGGAGACAAGATTTCACTATGTGCAATACAGACACTTTTTTTTAAAAGACAAGGTGTCACTGTGCGGTGACACCAATCACTTCTCACTGCTCCCTCCAACTCCAGGACACGAGCAATCCTCCCACATCAACCTCCCAAAGTGTTGGGATTACAGGCCTGAGCACAACACCCAGCCCATCATCTTTTGAAAAACTAGTCACTTTTTGTCGGCAACTATTCTGCCATGTCCTGTGCAAGATAGTCTGTGTGAGTTATTTTGAATCTCCACAATAACGCTCCAAGTAAGTAATAACATCCTCATTTTACAGTTGAATAAATTTTTCTGGGAAAACTCGAAGTCAATTTGTTAAATGACGTAAACGAGTCCTGAATCCAAATGTGGTACATGACGCTAAAACCACGCTGCTTCTCTGTTTGGGAAACAAGGTCACCGCGCCATAGTTAAAGCAGCACAACCTCGATCAAGTAAGCAGAACTCCTTCCCCTTGACATAAATCAGCAGAATCAAAGCAATACACTGTACTGACCCCCTCCTTTGGGAAATAAATACTTTGAAAATCCAAAACTAGACTACTCTCCCTGCAAAGCACTTCAGAAGAATGAAACCTATGGCCATCTAGATAGTCAAATGAATAGCGCGGATATTCTTCACTTAAGGATTGCTATACCTGGAGTTCCCCCCCCCACCCCTTGAAGACACGATCCCCTCTGGGAATCCACAGACGGGGGCAAAATCTACACAGGCCACACCCTGCGGTGAGAGGGACAAACTGCAATGTGGAGTGGTTTCATCGAGCCTCAGCTGAAAGGCTATTTGCAAGCGACAGAGTACGCCCGTGGCTAAGTTCAACTACTCAGCTTCCAGGT
Source organism: Carlito syrichta (assembly GCF_000164805.1). NCBI lineage: Eukaryota > Metazoa > Chordata > Mammalia > Primates > Tarsiidae > Carlito > Carlito syrichta. The sequence continues at coordinate 347,866 of NW_007253908.1, forward strand.
GACAGGCCCGGAGAGGCGGGACAAATGAACTCACCTCCCCCCCCC
>NW_007253908.1:347930-352050 GCF_000164805.1 Carlito syrichta
CAGCCCTTACCTGCCCCGAGAAGCCTTTTCCTGGGGCCCCGCTCCACGGAAATCCACCGCGGGCACATCCGTGGGCTCCGCCGGCTCGGAAGCGGAGTCCGCGGCGGGCTCCGGCGGCCTCGGAGACTCCCGGCCACGCTGGGGGTTGGGGGCAGCGGAGCCCCTGGCGCCGACACCAGGTCTGACATTGGGCTTCACGCTCAGGCGCGCCCTGCGGAACATGGCGGAGCCGGGGGGCCCGGGGAGGCGGCCCCGCGGCCGCCCTCAGCCCCGAGCCCCGGCGGCTGCCCGGAGAGGCGGCTGGGAGCGACGGCCGCCCCCAAGGCCACACCACCAGCCCGGCGGGCGGCTACCGCAGTTCCACTGCCCCGCCGCCGCCGCCTCTCTCCCGCCACCGCCGCTTTCTCATGACCCTGCCACACCAAGAGCGAAATTGTTCCCCCCTCCCTGCGCCCCCGCCCTCGGAGGGCGCCGGAGCCGACGCGTCATCAGCCCGCGCCGCGGCATGACGTCAGACGCACGGCGTCCGAAACCATGGTAACCGGCGAGCTGCGGACCCCGGGTTATCGGGGAACCGAAAATTGAGGCGCAAGGTTGTGTGCTCTTCCTTCTCCAGGCGTCCTGAGGAATGGCTGAAAGGAGGGAAGGGAGAAAGCCTACTCCTCCACTCAAGCCTCTTAGGGGACCTGCTAAAATCGCTGGCCGGTTTTGTTTTTAGAAGGTCTTGAAGAGCAATTAGCCAGGATGAAAGCGGGGCCTGCTCGCCCGTGTAACTCGGGGCTTAGACGTTCTCAGTTGAGTAGAACACAGAAATCCTAATGTGAAGAAGCTGATCATGGTTGCCGCCTAAGAGGGGAACGGGGTTTCTGAGAAACACATGTGGGGTAGGAAGCCCATTCGCCATATGCCCTTCTGTACTTCTTCTTGCTCTACCTTGAGAATCAGACCTTGTGTGCTTTCTCACGTAAAAATATTACCCATCCAAAAATTATTATAGCTGAAGCTTTGTAAACTATTGTGAGTATTCTTAATCTGCTTCAAGAGCTGGTAGTGAGCAAGACATTCTAGGTTTGGGAGGAGGAAATACAACGCACAAATGAACACGATACTTTAAAAATGTATTCAATGCAGTGGCGCCTGCCGGAATTCCCAGCTACTCGGGGGACTGAGCCGAGAAGTAGAGGTTACAGCGAATAATGATCACAACCACTGCACTTCAGCCTGGGCAACAGAATGAGACCTTGTCTCTCAAAAATAGAAAAGAAGAAGAAAAGTTTACAGGGAAATATGATGGAGAGTAATGGGAGGCTGGTTACTGGGTAGTTAGGGAAGTCCTCTATGATAAAAGGGAAAATAGCTAGAGATGAGGTTGACCCGGAAGGTATGGGCCAGTGTTTGGTCCTGTGATATAAATTCCCTGACTCATGGAAACAGAAAGGTCTGACTTCCTTCTTAAAAGGAAAAGTTCTACAAAAAACTCCTGCTTTGTTAATAACAAAATGTCAAAGGAATAAAATCCTAAACTGGTTGAAGAAATCGATCATCCAAAGGAAGAAAGAAAAGAAAAGTGTTTCTGAAAGTAGGAAGGCAAAGCTGAAAGCAGAAAATAGAAAAAGAGATTCCTCTAAGCCTGGGAAGAACACAGAAATCTGTGAGTTCTGTAAGCCCCTCCAGTTCTCTGGAAAAATAACAGGATTTCAGTTGTATCAAAAAAGAACTCAAAAAAGAACCCCCTGCTGAAGATGTCTCAGGAATCTTGGAGCCAGGACATATGCTCTGGACAGAACATTCTTATATAAACTAAAGACTTTCCCCAAATGTCCTGTCCCATCTACGAGTCTAGAACTTTGTAGGTAAGAAAGTCAGTGATAACCGGACTCGGTGGCTCAGCCTGTAATCCCGCGCCTTTGGGAGGCTGAGGTGAGTGAATTGCCTGAGCCCGCGGGTTTGAGACCCGCCTGGGCAGCGAGACCTCATCTCTACGGTAAATCAAAAAATTAGCCGGGCGTGGTAGCGCGGGCCTGTAGTTCCAGCTATTTGGAAGGTTGAAGCGGAAGGATCGCCGGAGCCCAGCAGGCGAGGCTGCGGCAACCGAGTGAGACTCCAACTCAAAAAAAAAAAGTCAGTGATAACTAAGACTTAATTTCCCACTATTAAAGAGTGGGAACAGAATCAAATTAAATTTTATTACTAAAATCATAAGATATATGTTACACACTCAAGTTTGTGGAGTAAATTATTAGTGGCATCATAGTAATTTTGAAAATTTCTAGTTTTTCCAAGTGTAGTTTTCATGCCTGTAATCCCAGCACTTTGGGATTACAAAGTGGTAGAAGGATCACTTGATGCCACGAGTTTGAGTCCAGTCTGGGCAACATAGCAATACTCTGTCTCCACACACAGAAAAATTGTTTATATTAGCCAGACACAGTTGGTGCACCCTGTATCTTTAGATTCCCAGGACACTAAGGTGGGAGGATCACTTGAGCTCAGGAGTCTGAGGCTGCAGTGAGCAAGGATTATACCACTGCCCTGCAGCCTGGGTAAGTGAGACCCTGTCTCTAAAAAACTAAAAATCTCCAGTTTTTTCTGGCAGACACACCCACCATATCTTTTGTACATGAGGTACATCATGTGTACCCATACAACTAGAAAACTATGTTTAGCTGCAAAAATCTCAATTAGAGTAAACTGAGAGCACATACAGAAACAACTCTACCACTCACCTCCCAATCCCAAATTCCTTTCCTCTTTAGATTATCTCTTTGTAAGGAAAGACAATCATTTTCCCTTGCTTAAGTTATTCAAGACGAGGTTCACTAAGTGGAAACAGCCCCTTGACCCGTTAGCAGTATTGAGGGTGGAATGTGAGGATCCTGACAAGCATGCAAGGCTTCTCTGAGGCTGAAAGAACAATGACAGTAAGAGCTAATATGTTGAGTGTTACCATGTGCTGGGTGGGCACTTAGTACTTCACATATGTTAATCCAGTTAACCAAAGAGATATATATGTCTTCATTTACAGGTAAGAAAGTTTTAACATAATGAAATAATGTGTCCAAGTTGACACAGTTACTAATTGGTAGCTGTGCTTTCAACTCATGTATTCCATCTCCAAAGCCCTGTCTTCACCACTTTCTCCCACCTTCTCTAAAATGGGAGATTTTATGAGGTAATAATTTTTGAAAATTGGTCATATGTACCTGAGGGTTCATTATAGTATTTTCTATACTTTTGTACTGTAAAAATTTTTGTACTGTAAAGATCTTTTTAATTGCTTTAAAAAATGCAGAGCAATCTTAGGGTATCTAAACCCTCTCCGTTTAGAAGAAAATAGATGTCAAATTAACCATAGGAGCATCTTTACACGTCTGTTTCTAGCAATAACAGCTTGTCCACAGCTTTTAGTAGGCTCCAAGGTTATTCTGGGCTATTCTGAATCGTGGTAAGACTGCATTCTCTGCCATCTTCTACGCATCACACAACCCAAGCACAGAGCCAGTAACCTAAAACTCCTAAAGCATGTCGATCGTGGCAAGGGCACTGGGATAAACTGGGAAATGAACAGGCTTCAGAATCCGTCTAAACATAAGTGTCACTCCTACCAACGCCTACCTGTAAGGACAATCTCCCCTGTAAAATGAGAACAACGAAGCCCACCTTGCTAGGTTGTTGCTAGAATAAGGAAGGAAACGATGCAAAGGAAGGACACGACCTTCTGCAGTTAACCCTCAACCTGATCAGTGCCCATTCTCCCGCCTCCGCAAGGTGACGAATGAAAGCGAATGTTCTTGGTCAAGGAGATGCTGTCGTGTTTATTGTCGTTTGCTATCAAAAAGGGGGTACTGCTTAAGCCCCTGTGCCCGCCGACACAGAAGCCGCCTCTCGGCTCACCCAGATGCCGGTGGCGGCAGCGCAAGGGTCTCAGCCCATTCTTTCGGAGCGGCGGGTGTCCGCCCGCGCACGCGCAGTGAGTGACTCCCCAGCCACGCCGGGCCTGGCCTGCCCGCCCCGCCCCGGTCGCGCACGCGCGGTGGCTCGCCGGCCACGCCGGGCCTGGCCTGCCCGCCCCGCCCAGGTCGCGCACGCGCGGTGGCTCGCCGGCCACGCCGGGCCTGGC
>NW_007253908.1:352249-354281 GCF_000164805.1 Carlito syrichta
CGACGGCTGCGGAGCTGGCCGCGAGCTGTTGCTCTTTCTAGTTGCTCCCTTCCAGGCTCCGTCCGGTGGTCGGCATGGCCCGTGAGTGTGCGGACGGGCGTGGGGGACGGGAACGTCCGGCGAGGGAGCCTCGCACTGAACCCAGCGCGGGGGCGCGGCCGGCGGGGGACGGGGCTGGCTGGAGACCGGTCTGGGGTCCGGCAGGGCGGGGACCCCAGCTTCCATCAGCTGGGGAGGTCACGGTTGCGACGGTTCCGCCTCTCAGGCCAGACAGGTGCCGGCCGCTCAGGTGCGAGTTTGCACGTAAAGAACACACCCCCGGGAGAGGCCCTTGTTTGGAGGCGGTTTATAGCTGTACCTAAAGTCTCAAGGCCTAATGAGGACCCGGAGTTCCTCTGAATCCCCTCCCTAGTTCCTTTCGTTTGGCCCTCGGAGGTCATGATCGAATCGTGCTGAGCCGAACTTGTGACCTCCGTGTATCCAGCTTCCTCTCTCCACCCACAACCCTCAAAAGCCAGGACGTATTTTGGAATACTGGCCCAGGTAGATGGCTGGAATACCTGTTAAAAGATCTGGTGTTCATAGCTAACGAACACCTAGATTGGTATGATAATACTCTTAAGTCTTTAAGTGTTTGTGTTTAAGCTTCCTCTCCTTGTCCACAGATCTGGGAACACCAATGCAGTACTCTGCTGCCTTATCTATTCAAATGCAAACTTCAGATGCTTTTAAAGAAGGCCCTTTAACAGAATTTTTAATAATTTTGAAGATGGGAAAAGAGTATGACTGTTTCTTGTTGTAGGTGGAAATCAACGAGAACTTGCCCGCCAGAAAAACATGAAGAAAACCCAAGAAATTAGCAAAGGAAAAAGAAAAGAGGATAGCTTGACTACCTCTCAAAGAAAGCAGAGGTAAGTAGTACTGGTAGAATTCTCAACTCACTGACATTATGATTGCAGCCACATTTTGGAGAATGACAAGCTTTTTTAAAAACACTTATAGAATTGGGCCTAACCTGCAGAAAGGGGTACCAGTTATGAATATGTTTTGTGTTGGGCATACTGAAACCATATGGGGTAGTTATTATCCTAACCAATGGATGAAAAATTGAAAGCTCAAAACTTATGTTTTGCAGAGAATGTCATGCAGCTGCTCCACAACCATAAGAACTTTGCTCAGCAAAGTAACTTAACACACCACTGTGCCTGGCTAATTTTTTTATTTATTGTAGATTCAGAGTCTCACCAAGCTGCCCAGGCTGGTTTCAGGCAATTCTCTCACCTCCACCTCCCAAAGTGCTGAGATTACAGGTGTGAGCCACCACGTCCAACTGAGATACAACATTTTCTTTCTTTCTTTTTGTTTTTTGAGTTGGAATCTCACTGTCGCCCAGGTTAGAATGCAGTGGCATGCTCACAGCCACCACAGCCTCGACCTGCTGGGCGCAGGCAATCTTTCTGCCTCAGCCTTCCAAGTAGCTGAAACTACAGGCATGTACCACCACGCCCAACTAATTATTTTATTTATTGTAAAGACAGGGTCTCGCCATGTTGCTCAGGCTGATCTCGAACCCCTGGGCTTAGGCAGTCCTCTCTTCTTTGCCTCTCAAAGTGCTGGGATTACAGGATGAGCCACCACACCCAGCTAAGATACATTTTCTTTCTTTTTTTTTTTTTTTTTTTTTTTTTTTGAGTTGGAGTCTCACTCTGTCACTCAGGCTGGAATGCAGTGGCATGCTCATGGCCACCGCAGCCTCAACCTCCTGGGTTCAGGCGATCCTTTTTCCTCAGCCTTCCAAGTAGCTGGAACAACAGGCATGCACCACTATTTTTTTACTTATTGCAGAGAGACGAGGTCTCGCCATGTTACTCAAGATGGTCTCGAACCCCTGAGCTCAGGCAGTCCTCTCACCTCCACCTCCCAAAGTGTTGGGCTTATTGATGTGAGCCACTGCACCCAGCCAAGATACATTTTCTTTTTTTTTTTTTTTTTTTTTTGGTTGGAGTCTCACTTTGCCACCCAGACTGGAGTG
>NW_007253908.1:354301-361111 GCF_000164805.1 Carlito syrichta
CCGGCGATCCTTCTGCCTCAGCCTTCCAAGTAGCTGGAACTACAGGCGCACGCTACCACCTCCGGCTAATTTTTTGATTTATTGTAGAGATGAGGTCTTGCCAAGTCGCTCAGGCGGGTCTCGAACCCACGGGCTCAGACAATCCACTCACCTCAGCCTCCCAAAGCTCTGGGATTACAGGGTGAGCCACCAAGCCTGGCTGGTACATTTTCAAAACAGGCAGCCTACCCAGACTAATCTGGATGACCAAGCAACTCAATTATAGTGATAACAGTTCTGAAGGAGATACAAAAACAGTATATGTAGCTAGCTATACTGATTTCTGAAGATCCACTGGATTGAAGAGAATTCATGGACACAGCCTTAATATAAGACTATATGTGTGGAAGGCTGAGGCGGAAGGTTTGCTGGAGCCCAGCAGGTTGAGGCTGCGGTGGCCGGGAGCGGCCACTGCACTCCAGTCTGGGTGACAGAGTGAGACTCCAACTCAAAAAAACAGACTATATGTGGCCAGGCTTGGTGGCTCAGCCTGTAATCCCAGCACTTTGGGAGGCCAAGGCTAGTGGATTACCTGAGCCCACGGGTTCGAGACCAGCCTGTGCAACTTGGTGAGACCTCATCTCTACAATAAAATAAAAAATAGCCAGACGTGGTAGCGCACTTCTATAGTTCCAGCTACTCAGAAGGCTGAGGCAGAAGGATCACGGAGCACAGCAGCTCAGTGCTGGGATGGCTGTGAGCGTGCTTGCCACTGCTCTCCAGCCTGGGCAAAGGAATGAGACCCCAATTCAAAAAAAAAAGAAAAAAGACCATATGTGATAGACTGGACACAGTGGCTCACACCTATATAATCCCAGCACTTTGGGAGGCTGAGATGAGAGGATTGCCTGAGTCCACGAGTTCGAGACCAGCCTGGGCAATTTGTCGAGACCGCATCTCCACAATAAAATCAAAAAACAAGCTAGACTGCTGGCATGTGCCTGTAGTTCCAGCTACTTGGAAGGCTCAAGCAGAAGTATCACCTGAGCCCAGCAGGTCAAACCTGTAGTGCCGTGAGCATGTCACTGCACTCTAGCCTGGGCAACAGAGTGAGACTCCAACTCAAAAAAAAAAAAAAAAAAAGACTATATGTGGCAATGCAAAGCTGTTGCAGAAATACCTTAGTGACACTGCAGCTTAAGTTAAAAATAGGTGCAATCACATGTCTAAAAACTAATTAAAGGTTAATTTTACTCTGAAATGATGTTTTACTATCTGTATGGAACTTGGAGGTTCGATGAATAACTGACTGCACATGCTTCCATGTGGCCCATCAGGAGTTCTCAGTCATGGCTGCACATCAGAATCACCTGGGAAACCTTGACAGCTACACAGCCTCTGCCCTACCTCCAGCTCTGATTTTTTTGTTTGACTTTGTTTTAATTGATATATAACAGTTGTACACATTGGGGGGGGTGCATGTGACATTGTGATACCTATACACAATATGTAATGATTAATTTGTGGTAATTGGGATATTCCATCACCTGAAACATTTATCTTCCACTCAATTCTGACTTAATTTGTCTTGGGTTGGGCATTAAAAAGCGCCCTAGAGAAATTTTATTGTATCTAGGTTATACTTTAAACCTGACTGTAAAAAAAAAAAAACAACTCCCCAGGTGATTCTGATGTCAGCCACTGTAGAATAAATTGTTACTGAGGTCAAAGCACTTAATTTAAGGCAAAGCTCATCACTTTAGTAATTTTATTATATTGTAGAAACAGGGACTTGCTCTGTTGCCCAGACTAATCACAAGCTCCTGGCCTCAAGCAGTTGGTCCTCCGTGTTAGCCTCCCAAAGTGCTGGAACTACAGGCGTGAGCCACTGCACCCATCCACATTTTGTCCTTAAAGTGACGAGCTTTGTCTTAAATGTTTGTTTACTCACAATGGAGTAAAAGTAAAAGTGATATGGATCAGTGACCTTGATAGGGTATTTTTATCGGAAAACCTAGTCTAGCTTGAGTCAGAAATAGCCTTGGTTTACTGAATCCCCACTCCTTATAAAGCTCTGGGCTAGATGCTCTGTATGTAATATCTCTAGTCCTCACAGCTCTAAAAAGTGGATTAGGGCGAATGTGTGGAATAGGGAACTAAGGCTCTGAACTTCGGTAACATGACTAAGGGCATACAGCAAGCACAGCAGACCTGGGCTTCAAAGAGTAAAGTAACTGTTTGAAGGAACTGCTAGAACCCAAGAGTGCAACACCAAGACCTTGTCGAGACAAAAAAGAATCGAAAAAGTAACCAGGTGTGATGGCGTGCACCTGTCCTCCCAGCCACTTAGGACACAGCAGGATCGTCTGAGCCCAAGAGGTTAAGGCTACAGTGACCTGAGATTGTGCCACTGCATTCCCACTTATGTGGCAGAGTAAGACCCTGACTCCAAAACAAAACAAAATAAGATCTGATCAAGAAGGGGTCAGTGGCTCAGCCTGTAATCCCATGCCTTTGGGATACTGAGGTGAGTGGATTGCCTGAGCCCGCAGGTTCGAGGCCCGCCTGGGCGGTGAGAACTCATCTCTACAATAAATCAAAAAATCAGCCGGGCGTGGTAGTGCGTGCCTATAATTCCGGCTACTCGGAAGGCTGAGGCGGGAGGATCACCGGAGCCCAGCAGGTCGAGGCTGCGGTGGCCGGGAGTGGCCAGTGCCCTCCAGTCTGGGTGACAGAGTGAGACTCCGACTCAAAAAAAAAAAAGAAAAAAAAAAGATCTGATTAGAACCATAGGAAAGGGAAAAAACAAAATAAGATTTGACCTCAAAGCCTCTCCAGTCTCAGTCTTTCCATTCTGCCTCCCCAGGAAAATGGAAAGATAAAATTTATTTATCTGTTTATTTATTTATTTATTTTATTTATTTATTTATTTATTTTTTGAGTTGGAGTCTCACTCTGTCGCCCAGACTGGAGTGCAGTGGCCGCTTCTGGCCACCGCAGCCTCGACCTGCTGGGCTCTGGCAATCCTTCCGCCTCAGCCTTCCGAGTAGCCGGAACTACAGGAGCGCGCTACCACGCCCGGCTAATTTTTTGATTTATTGTAGAGATGAGGTCTCGCCACCCAGGCGGGTCTCAAACCTACGGGCTCAGACAATCCACTCACCTCAGCCTCCCAAAGGCGTGGGATTACAGGCTGAGCCACCGAGCCCAGCTTATTTATTTATTTTTGATTCGGAGTCTCACTCTCTCGCCCAGGCTGGAGTGCGATGGCACACTCACCGCTACCACAGCCTCCACCTGCTGGGCTCAGGGGAGCCTTCTGCCTCAGCCTCCCAAGTAGCTGGAACTACAGGTGCAGGCCACCATGCCCAGTTAATGTTTTGACTTATTGTAAAGACAAGGTCTCACCAAGTTGCCCAGGTTGGTCAGGAACCCCTAGACTCAAGCAATCTTCTCACCTCTGCCTCCCAAAGTTCTGGGATTACAGGCATGAGCCACCACACCCCGCCAGATGAAAATGTTTATATCTTCTTTTAAATTGTCTTCTAATATATGGAATGGGTTATGTGTAGAAAATAAGTGAGAATATGAAATTTGTTTTTTTATAACAACTTACTGCTTGTCCCCCATTATAGGGACTCTGAGATCATGCAGCAAAAGCAGAAGGCAGCTAATGAGAAGAAGTCTATGCAGACAAGAGAAAAATGATGACTGTCTATGCAGAAAACCTGGGTGCTACTGCCAACTGTGTATCATAAGCTCGAAGATCAAGATTTTGTAGCATGAACAGTCATTACATATGTTATAACTTATCCTTGTAAAACTGTCTATTTTAAACTTTACCTTTCAACTTGACTTTACGTGATGTTTTAGAGCCTTTCTTCAAAGAATAAAATACTAACCATACATGTGACTTATTGGTGAATTTTATTGTTGTTAGCAGTGAACATTGATATAATTTATTAGGTAAGTAATGTGATCATTCAAATAAATCTAGAATTTTTTGTCATCAATTCTGTTAAATCTTTTTTTCTCACAGTTTCTAATTATAAAGTTTATCTTCTTCCTGCCTCTTTTTTTTTTTTTTAGTTGGAGTCTTATTCTGTCACCCAGGTTGGAGTTCAATGACACGCTCACAGCCACTGCAGCCTTGACCTGCTGGGCTCAGGTGATCCTTCCGCCTCAGTCTTCCAAGTTACTGGAACTACAGGCATGCACCACCAAGCCCGGCTAATTTTTTTTATTTACTGTAAAGACAAGATCTCTCCAAGTTGCCCAGGCTGGTCTCAAACCCCTAGGCTCAGGCGATCCTCTCACCTCTCACCTCTGCCTCCCAAAGTACTGGGATTTCAGGCATGAGCCACCACACCTGGCCAAGGGGGGGGTGGATTTTTTTTTATTTTTTGAGTTGGAGTCTTACTCTGTCACCCAGACTGGAGTGCAGTGGCATGCTCCCGGCCACCACAGCCTGACCTGCTGGGCTCCAGCAATCCTTCCGCCTCAGCCTTCCAAGCAGCCGGAACTACAGGTGCGTGCTACCACGCCCAGCTAATTTTTTGATTTATTGTAGAGATGCGGTCTGCTAAGTTGCCCAGGTGGGTCTCGAACCTGCGGGCTCAGGCAATCCACTCACCTCAGCCTCCCAAAGCGCTGGGATTACAGGCTGAGCCACCGAGCCTGGCTGGAGGTGGATTTTTAACCTCAATATGACCAAATACTTCATCAAGGCCGGCAGAAAAATTATCTGAGAGGAAGAAAATTAGGTCTAATTGTTGACACCTGTCATGTGGTATATTTAAGCAAGGTGACTAAAAATAACTAAACTTCTAAAGAGGGAAACTGGTCAATTACAGGATACTAAGGGGAAATGCAGGTGAATAATTTTAATCAGTAAAGTTAAGTCATGTACTAACTTTATTTAGTTTGGATATTTCTTTTTTTTTTATTTTTTTTTGAGTTGGAGTCTCACTCTGTCGCCCAGACTGGAGTGCAGTGGCCACTCCTGGCCACCGCAGCCTTGACCTGCTGGGCTCCGGCAATCCTTCCATCTCAGCCTTAAAGCAGCCGGAATTACAGGCATGTGCTACCATGCCCGGCAGATTTTTTGATTTCTTGTAGAGATGAGGTCTCGCTGCCCAGGCGGGTCTCGAACCTGCGGGTTCAGGCAATCCACTCACCTCGGTCTCCCAAAGGCACTGGATTACAGGCTGAGCCACCAAGCCTGGCTAGTTTGGATATTTCTTTGGACTTGTTACCAAAACAGGATAAAATTATTTAGATAAGTTAGCATCAAAGTTAGAATGACCAAACTCCATGAAAAGCCTTGTAGACATTAAAAATACGATCTTGCATCATCTTCAAGAGGAGATAGTGCATTATTATTAGCAACTTTAAGTTCTACCAAAGGCCAAGTGTGGTGGCTTAGCCTGTAATCCCAGCATTTTGGGAGGCCAAGGCGAGAGGATTGCCTGAGCCCAGGGCTTCAAGGCCAGCCTGGGCAACTTGGCGAGACCTCGTCTCTACATTAAGTCACAAAAACTAGCCAGGTGGGGTGGCGTGCATTAGTAGCTCCAGCTACTTGGAAGTCTGAGTGGAAGGATTGCCTGAGCCCAGCAGGTCGAGGTTACGGTAGCCATGAGTGTGCCACTGCATTCCAGTCTGGGCAACAGAGTGAGACTCCAACTCAAAAAAAAAAAAAAAATAGCTATTTCTTCTATTATTTCTTTCAGTGCTCATGCAAACACACAGAAATAAGGGGTATGAGGAGTGTATTTGATTACCTCAAAGTTGGTGGCTTAAAACAACAGCAACGTCTTTTCTCATACTTCTGGAGGCCGGAAGTCTGAAGGCAAGGTGTCAGCAGGGCCACACTCCCTCTGAAAGCCCTGGGGAGAATCTTTGCCTCTTCCAGCAAGGATGGCTCCAGGCATTACTTAGTTTTGACAGCATAACTCCTATTTCTGCCTTTGTCTTTAAGGCCTTCTTTTCTCTGTCTTCCCTTCTCTTATGAGGACATTTGTTATTGGATTTAGGTTCCATTCTAACCCATGATTATTTCATCTGGAGATTTTCCATTGCATTACAAAAACTCTTTCCCCAAATAATATCACATTCACAGATATCAAGTGGACGTACCATTTTGGGGTCCATTATTCAACCCACTACCAGGAGTTTTGTTTTGTTTTGTTTTGAGTAAGGGTCTCACCTCTTCCCCTAGACTGAAGTGCCATGGCATGATCATAGCTTATTGCAGCCTTGAACTTCTGAGCTCAGATGATCCTTCCGTCACAGCCTTCCAAGAATATGGGACTACTGGCCAGAGCCACAGTGGCTGATTGAGTGATTATTTATTCACTCATTTATTTAAATAAGGTCTTTCTCTATTGCCCAGGCTAGTCTTGAAATCCTGGGCTCAAGTGACACTCTCACCTTGGCCTCCCAAAGTGTAGGGATTACAGGCATGAGTCATGGCATCCAGCCTTACCAGGAATTTTTTAGATAAAAATAGAAACTTTGACATAACTTGGCACTTTTTTTCCCTTTCTTTCTTTTTTTCTGTTTAAATCATTTATCTTGTCACAATTTAACTTTTAATGTAACAACGTATATATAACAATGTAACAATTGTATCTATATAAGGGGTGCAACTTAAGCTTTAATCTACATTGTGAAATGATCACCCTATTCCAGGTAAATATCTAATATCTCTACATAATTACCATTTCTGTACCCTTGACCCACTTCACCCCATTCTCCCCTCCCTCCCATATATTTTTTTTTTTTGAGCTGGAGTCTCATTCTGTCGCCCAGACTGGAGTGCAGTGGCTGCTC
>NW_007253908.1:361780-364336 GCF_000164805.1 Carlito syrichta
GCACTCCAGTCTGGGTGACAGAGTGAGACTCCAACTCAAAAAAAAAAAAAAAAATTGTATACACATTTTAAGCAATGTTAAGAGATGTTCACTGTAATCAAAAGTGTCTTGAGCAGCTCTTGTAATTGCAGAGATCAAATGTCACTTGTATTCATCTTATTGAGTAGCATCATTTTATTTTTGTTTTGAGTTGGAGTCTCACTCTGTCACCTAGACTGCAGTGCAGTGGCCGCTCCCAGCCACTGCAACCTCGACCTGCTGGGCTCTGGCCATCCTTCTGCCTCAGCCTTCCAAGTAGCTGGAACTACAGGTACCCGCTATCACGCCTGGCTAATTTTTTGATTTATCGTAGAGATGAGGTCTCGCCAAGTTGCCCGGTGGGTCTCGAAACTGCTCAGGCAATCTACTCACCTCAGCCTCCCCAAGCAGGGATTACAGGCTGAGCCACCAAGCCTGACTGAGGAGCACAATTTTAATAGTTTTTTCCTTTCTTAAAATGTATACACTTTTTTGGTACCCTCTGTGCATATATAAGATATACATGGAAGCCATTTGGCAACCTTAGATGCTTAATAAAAAATGCTGGGAAAAAGGCTGGGTACAATGGCTCTTGCTTGTAATCCCAGCACTTAGGGAGACCGAGGTGAGAGGATTGCCTGAGCCCAGGAGCTTGAGTCCAGCCTGGGCAACATAGTGAGACCTCGTCTCTACAATAAAATGAAAACGTTAGCTGGGTGTGGTGGTGTGTGCCTGTAGTCCCAGCTACTTGGGAGGCAGAGGTGGTAGGATTGCCTGAGCCCAGCACGTCAGGGCTGTGGTAGCCAGGATTGTGTCACTGCACTCCAGTCTGGGCAACAGAGTGACCTGACTCAAAACAAAAACAAAAACAAACTGGAAAAGTAATATGGTAAACTCCCACTAAGCATATATATTTTTTTAGTTGGGATCTTACACTGTTGCCCAGACTTGAGTGAAGTGGCATGATCACAACTTTCTGCAGCCTTGACCTCCTGGGCTCAAAACACTCCTACTAGGAACTTAAAATCTGCTTAATCCATGGAAAGACAAATATTGGAGAGGACGAGGTTGCAGATCCTTAAGCAGTATACAACACTTGACCCCATTTTTTAATGTTCACATATTTACCGCAAAAGATTTGGAAGAATAGATATTAACCTAAATGTTATTCAGAAGAGTCTAAAGCCATGAACTGTGCTGCATGGACTCCAGGTCGTTGTGTAAACGCTCAGTGCCTCAGTTTCCTCATCTTTAAAACTGGAATGGCCTCTAATTTACAGGGTTGGCGTAAATAAATGAAAACAAAACAAGCCGGGCTCACGCCTGTCATCTCAGCACTTTGGGAGGTGGAGGAGAGAGGACTGCTTCAGCCCAGGGTTTTGAGACCCGCCTGGGCAACTTGGCGAGACCTCGACTCTACAATAAATCAAAAAATTAACCGGGCATGGTGTTGCGCACCTCTGGTTCCAGCTACTTGAAAGGCTGATGTGGTAGGAGCGCTGAGCTCAGCAGGTCGAAGCTGCGGTGGCTGTGAGCAGTGTGCCACTGAACTCCAGCCTGGGTGACAGAGGGAGACTGTGACTCAAAACCAAAAGACAAAAAACCTACATAACACTCTTAGGAACTAGCTATATTCCTGGTTACCTGTAGACTGTTGTTTATTGTATCGCTTACCCTTGCTTTCTATATTACCTTCCATTAACACTGTATGCTAAGAAAATTTATTATGTTTTTTTCTTTCTTTCTTTTTGTTTCTAGAGACAGGTCTCCTTACGCTGCTCAGGCTGGAATGCAGTGGTTATCCACCGGCAATCCCACGACTGATCAGCGTGCAAATTCCAACTCCATTTCCAACCTGGGCCGTTCATCCCTCCTTAGGCAGCCTGGTGGTCCCCTGCTCACTCTGTAATATTGATGTTGAACTTAGTGCGGACACCCCATCTGCATAGCATGAGCATAGAACTCTTGGGTGCCAGCAACCCTCCTGCCTCAGCCTCCCGAGTAACTGGGACTACAGGCGCTCGACACTGCGCAAAACAAAATTTACTGAAGGAAACAAGGACATAAGCTTGGCAAGGTCCTTGTGTTTCTGGCCTGGCTCCAACAAGAGTTTGGCCAGGGTTTTCTTCTCTCGATGTTTGTCCCTGGGATTGTTGATTTAGTAGAATTCAGGTGGTGTGGCCTCCAGTCTGTGTAGGCTGGATGTAGCCTGCTTCGATAATAACTTTACTCAGAACTTCAAAGAACACAGATGTTAATGGTTTTGCTTAGACTCACAGAAAACAAAGATGTTAGTGCTATGGTAAGGTTGCCAAAAAAGTCACAAACATTAACCTTTTTTCCAGCTGATGCTAGCATTAAGATATTTGTTTGTGTAGTTTTGCCCTAGATAAAAAACATGCTGTGAGAATAAACTTGCTCTCACCTATTGAGGAGAGAGACCTCCCAATCCCGCTGTTCTTTCTTTCTTTTTTTGAGTTGGCGTCTCACTCTGTTGCCCAGACTGGAGTGCAGTGGCCGCTCCCGGCCACCACCACC
>NW_007253908.1:364356-365126 GCF_000164805.1 Carlito syrichta
GTCTCGAACCTGTGGGCTCAGGCAGTCCTCTCGCCTCGGCCTCCCAAAGTGCTGGGATTATAGGCCTGAGCCACCGCGCCCGGGCAAAAATTTATTATTTTTTACAAAACAAGCCGGGCCTGGAGCCTCGCGCCTGGAATCCCAGGACTTTGGGAGGCTGAGGCGGGAGAATCCCTGGAGCCCAGGAGTTGGAGACCGGCCTAAGCAACTTGGGGAGACCTCGTCTCTGCAAAACCAAACCAACAAACAAACAAAAAATTAATTAGCCGGGCGTGGTGGCGTAGGCTTGTACTCCCAGCCCTCTGGGAGGCCGAGGCGGGAGGATCGCTTGAGCCCAGGAGTTCCAGACTAGCCTAAGCAACACAGCGAGATCCTCGTCTCTACAAAAGAAACGAAAGAAAAGAAGAAAGAAAAAAAAAAAGACACCCTGATGGAATCATGCTATGAAAACACAACACAGAGAAATAAAAGGATTGAGAGAGAGCGAAATCCACACGACCACGTGGGAAGGGCGGGACCCAGAAGCCTTCCGGCGCACCGCCCTCCAGGCCACCGTCTCTTCCGCTCCCAGAAGCCTCCGGGGCCGGAAGTCGTCACTCGGCAGGGACGGAGCCCACGCCGCGCATCCGCAGTAGGCTCGCCATGGCGATGGGCAGCGGCGGCGTCTCGGAGCAGGAGGATTCGGTGCTGTTCCGTCGCGGCACGGGCCAGGTGAGGGCGCGGCCGGTGCAGCCTCCCTACGGGCGCTCGCGGCCCCCTCCCCCGCTCCC
>NW_007253908.1:365146-365535 GCF_000164805.1 Carlito syrichta
ATCCACTCACCTCAGCCTCCCAAAGGCGCGGGATTACAGGCTAAGCCACCAAGCCCGGCGCCTCCATTTTATTACTGAGCAGTATCCTACTGCATGTATATACTTAACTGTATCCATTTGCTTGTTCATTGTTCATGGATGTTTTGGTTTTTTTCCTGGTTGGGCTGTTACAGAAGGAGCTGCTATATATAAATATTGGTGTATAAGACTTTGCATAGACATACACTTTTTTTGAGTTGGAGTCTCACTATGTCGCCCAGACTGGAGGGCAGTGGCCGCTCCCGGCCACCACAGCCTCGGCCTGCTGGGCTCCAGTGATCCTTCCACCCCAGCCTTCCGAGTAGCTGGAACTACAGGCGCGTGCTACCATGCCCAGCTCATTTTGATTT
>NW_007253908.1:365555-367829 GCF_000164805.1 Carlito syrichta
TTCTCTGGGGGTGGGGGGGGGTGTGGAGGGACGGGGGGCAAGGCGAGGATGAAGCAGGGAAACCAGGTGGGAGTTTATTGAAATGATCCAAACTTAGATGGGTATGTCAGCGTGGTTTTAGACGAACGTTTTTGGATTCTGGCTGTATTTTGAAGTCAGATGCAGCAGGTCTTGCAGGTGGATTCGATGACGGAGGTTTCAGAGGAAAATTAGGGATAACTTCCAGGCTGCCCTGAACATGAAGTTGCTTTGTGCTCAGGTGGAGATGAAGGAAGGTTGTAAGTAGAGCGGGATTATAAGGTGGACGGTCAGGAGGAGTTCAGTCTTGGGGGTGAATCTGACTGGAGTGAGCTGAAGAGTGGGAGAAGAGAAATTCAAGGCAGCATTTACAGACAAGTAGTTCAGAGTTTTATTGTGAATAGAAGGTGGAGAAATCGGACAATAGATGGAGGGGGGAGTGAGCAAAAGAGGGATTTCAGTTGTGTTTTTTGTTTGTTTTTAAGATGGAAATAACATTTCGGCATGATTATGGGCTGATAGGAAAGAAGGATGGAGACATTGACAATGTAAGAAAAGGAAACTGCTGAAGCAGCGTCCTGGAGTCTTAAGAATGGGTGAATTTGGCCTTTGTTAGAAACATTGATGCTTCGTTCATCTGGTGACAATTATATGGATACGAATCTGTGTGAATAGGCCAATAGGATGGCAGGAACTTGTGACAATTCTCTGAATTCTTATTGTTTCCTCAGTGAAAGAAGCAAAGTCATCAGCTAGGCTAGGAGTGGGTGGAGGTGGTAGAGGTTTGAGTAGAGGGAGGGTGAAAATAGTCCTCTGGAAGAGTGAGTGAGTAGACTAGAGAAATTTAGTAGAAATGTTGCTGGGTGACATGAAGGGTCTACTTCAGATCTGTGGTCAAGAACTTAAGGAGACCAGACAGCAACAGAAAGTTGAAATCTATAGGGCTGTAGTTTTACCACATGGGATGAAGTGGGAGCAGAGGTACAGATGAGTTATCTTTTTTTTTATTTTTTTTTTAGTTGGTGTCTCACTCTGTTGCCCATACTGGAGTGCAGTGGCACACTCCCAGCCACTGCAACCTCGACCTGCTGGGCTCAGGTGATCCTTCTGCCTTAGCCTTCCAAGTAGCTGGAACCACAGTCATCTGTGTGGGTGTCTAAGTCACCAAAAATGGTGACAGGAGTAGTGCTGGGGAGAGAGTAGGGGTGTAGGCTTTAAGGAATAAGGGAGGGTGAGCCAGGAGGCTGTAGCTGATCGCATAAGAAAGGATAGTAGATGCTAGAGTCTGGTGACAGGATTTTCAAAGCTGGGAATTTTTAGAGAGCAAGGAGGAAGAATCTGCAAGTGGAAATGAGGGCACGGAAGATTTCTTCCCCCACCTCTGGTACACTGATACAGAGAGTGTGGAGGAGAAGGTGTCCTTTGAGATTGCTGTGAGGGAAAGGGCATTCACCAGGAGAGCTAGATTTTAGATAGGGCAAGAGGATGAAGGAATTTTCAGAGATGAAGTTAAAGATTGAGTTTTGCTAATGACTCAAGAGAGCACAATGGAAGTTTGAGGAGTGGAGGAGTGGTAGAAGATGGCAGGACATGAGGGATGATTTTAGAAACCTGAGCTACTGGGGGTGACTGAGAACCAGATATAAAGATAGTCCTGATGATGTAGTCTGGCTGTTGTTGCTGTGTAAGAAATCCTCCAAAAGTTAGTAGCATGAAATGGCAGTGAGCATTTTATCATCTCTCTTAGTTTCTGTGGGTCAGGAATTGTGAGGGCCTTGCTGGGCAGTTCTTGTTCAGCTGTCTGTTGTGGTTGTTTCCACATAGTTCCAGGAGCTACTATAGCTGTAGACTGAGCAATTGATTGGCAGGCCATCTCTTCTTTGTGTAATATCAGAATTTCTCTATGGGGTCTCAGTGTATGGGCTGAACTGGTTTGGATTTTCTGAGAGCGCTGGCGGCCTCAGTTGGCCTGGCCCTTTGTGATCCTTTCCCAGACTACCACTGATCCATTCCCAGACTACCACTGATCCATTTTGTCTTCATTAATTGGTCTGCATTTTCAAGAGTTGCGTAAACAATACCGTACCTTTTTTGTTTGGTTTCGTTTACTTAGCATAGCTGCTTTGCATTTCGTCCATTTTGTTATGTGTGTCAGTTCCTCCATTTTTTTTTTGAGTTGGAGTCTTCACTGTGTCACCCAGACTGGAGTGCAGCGGCCGCTCCCGGCCACCGCAGCCTCGACCTGCTGAGCTCCAG
>NW_007253908.1:367849-377731 GCF_000164805.1 Carlito syrichta
GGGCGGGTCGCGACCCGGCGGGCTCAGGCAATCCACTCACCTCAGCCTCCCAAAGGCATGGGATTACAGGCTGAGCCACTGAGCCCGGCAGTAAATATTTAGTTAGTTAGTTAGTTAGTTATTTGTTTGTTGGTAGAGACAGGGTCACACTACATTGCCCAGGCTGACCTTGAGCTCATGGGCTCAAGCAGTCCTTCCAGGTACTAGGATTAAAGGCATGAGCCACTGAACCCAGTCTGGTCAGTCTTTTTTTGGGGGGGGGTCGAAGTCTTGTTCTGTCACCCAGGCTGGAGTGTAGTGACACTCGCAGCCACCTCAGCCTCGACCTGCTGGGCTCGGGTGTTTCTTCTGCCTCAGCCTTCCAATTAGCTGGAACCACAGATGTGCACCACCACTCCTGGCTGATTTTTTTATTTATTGTAGAGACATGGTCTCGCCACGTTGCCCAGGCTGGTCTTGAACCCCTGAGCTCAGGTAGTCCTCTCACCTCTGCCTCCCAAAGGTTGGGGATTATAGGTATGAGCCACTGTGCCTGACCCTGGTCAGTCTTTTTCATCATAGGCATTGTAATAGGTGTGTAGTGGATCTTTTGTTTTCTTTTTGAGTTGGGGTCTCTCTGTGTTGCCCAGGCTGGAGTGCAGTGGTGTGATCCCTGCTTACCACAGCCTCAACCTCCTGGGCTCAAGCAGTCCTATCAACTCAGCTTCCTGACTAGCTGAGGCTATAGGTGTTTTCTAACATACCCCTCAATTTTTTTGTATTTTTTGTTGACATGAGTTCTCGATATGTTGCCCAAGCTGGTCTCGAGCTTCTGGCTCATGCAATTTTCCCACCTCAGCCTCCCAAAGTGCTGGTATTATAGGCATGAGCCACCGCGCCCAGCCACATTTTTAACTTTTCTTAGTCTTGCTACTTGAAGGACAGCTGGGCTGTATATAAAATATTTGGTTCATGTTTGTTGCCCAAGAATTTCTATGAGAAATTCTAATGATAACCAATTTTCCTTATTTTGTAAATGACTTGGTCTTTTTTTTTTTTTTTAGTTGGAGTCTCACTCTGTCACGGGCTAGAGTGCAGTGTGACCTACTGGTCTCAGGTGATCCTTCTGCCTCAGCCTTCCAGTAGCTGGAAATAAGGCACATGCCACCATGCCCGGCTAATTTTTTGATTTATTGTAGTGTTGAGGTCTTGCCAAGTTGCCCAGACTGGTCCCGAACCCCTGGGCTCGGGCTGCCCTCTCACCTCAGCCTCCCAAGGTGCTGGGATTACAGGCATGAGCCCACGCTGGCCTTACGTATCTTACTTTAAGAGAATGTTTTCATCTTGCAGACTGAAACTCTGTCCGTTGAACAACAGTCCCCCACTTCCCTTTTCTCTAGCCCCTTGTAATCGCCATTCTTTTTGTGTCCATGAATCTGACTACTTGGATACGTCCTACAGGTGAAATCATCTAGTCAGTGTGTTTGTTTTGCTTTTGTGGGGATTTTTGACTCATGCTAGTCCTTGAATGCTTTCTGTTTTCTTTGCCTTTCCACATCCTGTTGGTTTTCATTTCCTAGGCCTGTTTTCTCTGTATGATCATTCAATATAGATTTCTTTCTTAATTAAAGTATTTACTGTTTTTATTTGACATTTGAGGATTTTATCATATTTTACATTGTGTGTGTGTGTGTGTGTGTGACAGTGTGTCTTAAATTCCTCTTTAGATCACATCTCTTGAGTAGACAGCATATTTTCATATACCTGTCAATGATGTGCATAGTGCTTAGTAGATAGTAGGCACTAAAAATATTTCTTTTTAAATTGAATTAAATAAAAATACAAGTAATTAATGATTTTTTAGGTCTTTTCCAGATTACGTAATTTCATTCTCATATAAAATAAAAACTGATTAGTTACTATTAAAATCTCGACACGTTTATAAGGTCAAGAGAAAATATATTCTTTGGACCACAGGGCTATGGTCAGATTAGCAGTACCATAGTCTATATAAAGTCATGTTAATGGCCTGACTTTTTTCCACTCTGCCAAGAAGCTAACCCTTTTATCTGGTCTTCATTGAAATGTAGCTATTCTTGAACATGTCTGCTCATTGTCAGTGGAGAGGAAGTAAATTGTGGAGACATTCACATCATGTATGACGTGCCTCTTAGAACGTCGCCTATGTCCGTCGTTGGGGTTAAAGTCACACAACCTCCAAGCAGGTGGGCTTCCTGTGGCTTCACCTGGGATGTAAAGTAGACATTTTCAGTGTGATGCGGTCATGTCTGGAGTAAGATGACTCTTGGTACTGGCGAACGTACATTTTTGGAAGATACCTACCTGAACGTTAACTGTGTTTATTCCTTACCGTCTCCAGAGTGACGATTCTGACATTTGGGATGATACAGCATTGATAAAAGCTTATGATAAAGCTGTGGCTTCATTTAAGGTATGAAATGTCTATTGGCTCTTTTTCTTGTTTTCTCGTGTGACTCATTTGGAAAGAAGTGCTAGCATGCTAAAGTGCATGTTTGGTTTTCATTTTGAAGACTGGATGCCAGGATGGATTCGTGAAATCAGACCCCTTCAGCAGCTGATGGCCTACTTACATATCATCCCTTTTGCAGAGGCAGTTGAAGCATAGTTTTGTTCTGCTTTGTTTTGTCTTTTGAGTCGGAGTCTCCCTCCGTCGCCCAGACGGGAGTGCAGTGGCCGCTCCCGGCCACCACAGCCTCAACCTGCTGGGCTCCGGCGATCCTGCCGCCTCAGCCTTCAGCCTTCCGAGTAGCCGGAATTACAGGCACGCGCTACCACGCCCGGCGGATTTTTTTGATTTATTGTAGAGATGAAGTCTCGCCAAGTTGCCCAGGCGGGTCTCAAACTCACAGGCTCAGGCCATCTGCTCACCTTGGGTTCCCAAAGCGTGGGATTACAGGCTGAGCCACCGAAACCTGCCAATTCTGGATTCTTTTTTTTTTTCCAGTTGGAGTCTCACTCTGTCGCCCAGACTGGAGTGCAGTGGCCACTCCCAGCCACCACAGCCTCGACCCGCTGGGCTCCGGCGATCCTTCCGTCTCAGCCTTCCGAATAGCCGGAATTACAGGCGCACGCTACCACGCCTGGCTGATTTTTTGATTTATTGTAGAGATGAGATCTCGCTGCCCAGGCGGGTCTCCAACCCGCGGGCTCGGGCAATCCACTCACCTCAGCCTCCCAAAGGCGCGGGATTACAGGCTGAGTCCACGAGCCCGGCTAATTCTGGATTCTTAAATAGACTTTCCAGTATATACTGAAACTAGAAGTGGACAAAGGGAGAGTTACCAAGAGAGTTTTTTAAACTACAAATTGAGAGGGGGCTCAGTATGGGATTGCAGAGGGAAGTAGTCTGAGTAAAGGAGGAAAATAACTGATTTGGGAAAATGACAGTAAAAGTAATACACACATTGGGGCCCTACTTTGCCATGTTATCTAGGGTGCCATGAACATTCAGAAGAAAGAGACGATTAACAGGGTTTAATGTTACAGAGAGATTGAACGCAAAGGAACTTGATTAAAAGGGTCTTTAGAGCTGATAATCAGTTGTATGATACCTTTGAGAACAGTTATGTAATGTGTGAGACAGTGAAAAAAGGAAGTAGAGACTTTCTGAGGTGATGGGGCCTTAAGACCAGCTTATAGTGGTACCTGAATTATGTTGTGACTTTTTGTTATTGTACCACCCTGTTACATGTACATTTCTGTTCCTGTTTTCATAGCATGCTCTAAAGAATGGTGACATTTGTGAAACTTCAGATAAGCCAAAAACCACACCTAAAAGAAAACCTGCTAAGAAGAATAAAAGCCAAAAAAGGAATACTGCAACTCCCCTGAAACAGGTTATTTTGAAAGTGACATTTAACTTTGAAGGATTTCTTGTTACTGTTCTTATTAACTAGTACAAAACATCTTTAACTTACGTGATTTGCACTGTGTTTTCTATTTTCATGTAATCATAACATTTCAAAAATGATTACACTTTCTGTTGTTTAGGAACATGTATGTCAGTAATGAAAGTATGAGAAATTAGATGGGAATGATACATGCTAAAATCAAGATGGTATTTATTTTGCGTGTTGGGGGAGAAGAAGGCAGTGCTATTTGGAGGAGTGTCTGCTATCTGACAGCCATAAACTGGATTGTGCTTTACTTTTTTTATTTTTGAGTTGGAGTCTCTGTTGCCCAGGCTGGAGTACAGTGGCATGTTCACGGCCACCGCAGCCTCGACCTGCTGGGTTCAGGCAATCCTTCTGCCTCAGCCTTCCAAGTAGCTGGAACTACAGGCATGTGCCACCACGCCCAGCTAATTTTATGTTTTATTGTAGAAATGAGGTCTCGCCAGGTTGCCCAGCCTGGTCTCGAACCCCTGGGCTCAGGCGGTCCTCTCACCTCAGGCTCCCAAAGTCCTGGGATTATAGGCGTGAACCACCACACCCGGCCTGTGCTTTACCTCTTAAGCTGAGAGATGGGTATCTTTTTTTCTTTTTTCCTCAAAAAGCCTAAAACTGTTAATTCTAGGGAGCCCAAAAGTCTAGGTAGAATCATTTCTGCTTGTTAAAAACAGAAGACCCAGAAGCTAAATATTTTAGTATCTCGTAATTTCATTGTTGCCAAGGGGGATGAGAGCTAACGGTTGGTGAGCACTTGTTCTGTGCTAGTACACTTTATGTACTTCCAGCAAATATGGGAAGTTGATTATATTATACTCATTTAACAAATGGGAAGAATAAAACTCAGAGAGATTAAGAAACTTGTCCATGATTATATAAATGGGAGAGTTGGAAATCGGACTTATGTAAATCCTTTTTCATTCTCTTACTCTGCCATCAAAACAGTTAATTATCCTCTCCACTCCTCCACCCTCAAAACCTAAACAAGATGATTGTTTTTCCTCTTCAAAAGAAATGTGTGTGTCTATAGTTTTGATTTCTTTTATAGTGGAAAGTTGGTGACCGATGTTCTGCCATTTGGTCAGAAGACGGCTGCATTTACCCAGCTACCATTGTTTCCATTGATTTCAAGAGAGAAACCTGTGTGGTGGTTTACACTGGATACGGAAATAGGGAGGAGCAAAATCTGTCTGATATACTTTCCCCAACCTCTGAAGCAACTAATAACGTTGAACAGAATGCTCAAGAGGTAAGGATACAACAAATTCAATTTCTGGAAGCAGAGACCAGATGGGAAACTAAACAACATCACTAGTCATCAGTTTGATCCGTAGAAGCATTAGATTTTTCTTAATGACATCTTTGTGAGAAAAATATGTGTATTTTTTCTATTTAAAGAATGAAAATGAAAGTCAGATTTCAACAGATGAAAGTGAGAACTCCAAGTCTCCTGGAAATAAGCCAAATAACATCAAGTCCAAAGCTGTCCCATGGAACTCTTTTCTCCCTCCACCGCCCCCCATGCCTGGGTCAGGACTGGGACCAGGAAAGGTAAACCTTCTAAAGGTAGCCCAGTCTAGTTAATATTGGGAGTTTTAACCCCTCCATTAAGTGATTGTTTCTTCGTCGTGAAACTTTTTTTTTTCTTAGTTGGAGTCTCATTCTGTTGCCAAGGCTAGAGTATAGTGGCCATTTACAGCTTCCACAGTCTCGACCTGCGAGCTCTGGTGATCTTTTTGAGACAGTCTTCCGGGGAGCTGGAGCTACAGGCATGTGCCACCAGACACGGCTAATTTTTATTTATTTATTGTAGAGATGAGGTCTCACCAAGTTGCCCAGGCTGGTCTTGAACCCCTGGACTCAGGCAGTCCTCTTGCCCCCATCTCTCAAAGCATTGGTATCATAGGTGTGAGCCATCATACTCAGCCTCCCATAAAACTTTGGTCATTCTCTTTAGATGTTACACACACTTGAGAATTTTTGGAAAGGAAATGTGATAACACAACATAGTTTGTACTGAGGGACTTACTCAACTACTTTTGTGGAGTATTAGTATTCGACTAATGATTTAGCAAATTTGCTTAAGTTAGAAAGAATAGTAATACTTTATAATAACTGGATAATATACTGTAGTTCCCCATGTCACCTGTATAAGATTTGTCAACAGATAAAATCCTGAGGAGCTCCCAGATTGTTTTGTAGAATCAAGTGTAAATTAAAATGTAAATACTGTTTTTACTTATGGTTTTTTTATAATAAGTAACAAACCATGGGTTAGGTTATGTCATCAAATCCAAGGGTATGTCCTTTTCCTTTTTTTTTTTTTTTTTGAGTTGGAGTCTTACTCTGTCACCCAGGCATGCTCACAGCCACCGCAGACTTGACCTGCTGGGCTCAGGTGATCCTTCTGCCTCAGCCTTCCAAGTAGCTGAAACTACAGGCATGCACCACCATGCCCAGTTAATTAATTTCTTTATTTATTGTAGAGACGAGGTCTCACCAAGTTGCCCAGGCTGGTCTCAAACCCCTGGGCTTAGGCAGTTGTCTTGCCTTGGCCTCCCAAAATGTTGGGATTACAGACTTGAACCTTAATTTCTTTATTTATTGTAGAGACAAGGTCTCACCAAGTTGCCCAGGCTGGTCTCAAACCCCTGGGCTTAGGCAGTTGTCTTGCCTTGGCCTCCCAAAATGTTGGGATTACAGACTTGAGCCACCATGCCTGGCCTGTCCCTTTCTTATTCTTCTGTGTAAAGCAGTGATTTCTTTCCCAAAAGGTAAAAAGCCTTTATTTTGAACCCTTTGCACTTGGATGTCCCCTCTGAGGGAACATCATAAATTTAGTAAACCACTCAGATGTCCCCTCTCAGTAGACATAAAGTGATTGCTGGTGATTATGCAGGACAAGCTTATGCCAACGCATATTTTTTTTTTAAATGTATGTTTCCTTGAAGTTTTCCATGTAAATTGCACAAAAAAAGTAAATAAAGTGATGGCATACATACTGAGATATGATCGATCAGTTGAGAAGTGATTT
Source organism: Carlito syrichta (assembly GCF_000164805.1). NCBI lineage: Eukaryota > Metazoa > Chordata > Mammalia > Primates > Tarsiidae > Carlito > Carlito syrichta. The sequence goes on from NW_007253908.1 coordinate 374,792, forward strand.
TCAGGAATCACAAGTGCTTCCTTCCACATCTTCAGACAACAGACTGGATAATAAATTACATGTTATTAATGTAGGAGGAAGAAAACGAGATTTCTCAGACTGCATTGTCTGCTTGAATAGAAAATCACCAGGTGGAAGAAATCCAACAAATTATTATTGCACAACATGTCTCAGTGAACCAGCAAGGCATATAAGATAGAAAATTTTGATTTTTTTTTGGTCATAGATAAGTGTCTCTATCCAAAATTTCATTATAAGCCAAATATCACTACAATAAAAAAATTGGTTCCAACACTATATTATTTAATATGTAAGTCATTTGTTTTCACTGTTTTGTAAAAAAGTGTGGTCACATTGCTGGTGGATGGTCCACGAGATGTCTCTGAATGCAAAGGGTTAATGTGTACAAAGAAAGGAAATGAGAAAGATCTAGAGGTTTTCATTTGACTTGAGCCTTTTTGTCTTTAGAAATTGGTATGTGAAATTCCATTTCATCTTTTTGATGTGTATAATGCAGATATTCTGAGTAATTATTTTTATCCTTTTGGTATCAAATCCTTTTTCTTCCTTTCAGATTGAAATTAAATTAATTTTTCTCTGAAATATTTTTTATAGTCAGGTTTAAAATTCAATGGCCCACCACCACCACCACCACCACCTCCCTTCCTGTCATGCTGGCTGCCTCCATTTCCCTCGGGACCACCAGTAAGTACAAAAGAATTTAGACTCAAATTTGCTTTCACATGTAGTTTGGAATTTAGCAGAATATAGGGAATTAGAAGATGTCATTTTAGCCCGGCTCGGTGGCTCAGCCTGTAATCTCGCACTTTGGGAGGCCAAAGTGAGTGGATTGCTTGAGCCCGCGGGTTCGAGACCCGCCTGGGCAACTTGGCAAGACCTCATCTCTACAATAAATCAAAAAAATTAACCGAGCGTGGTAGCGCGCGCCTGTAGTTCCAGCTACTTGGAAGGCTGAGGCGGAAGGATCGCCGGAGCCCAGCGGGTCGAGGCTGCAGTGGTCGGGAGTGGCCACTGTACTCCAGTCTGAATGACAGAGACAGAGTGAGACGCCAACTCAAAAAAAAACAAAAAAGCAAAGGTATCATTTTAGATCATCCCTGGGGCCAGTTGTTTGCTTATTTGTTTGTTTTGTTTTTGAGTCAAGGGTCTCTGTCACCCCTGCTAGAGTGCAGTGGCACACTCACAGCTACCACAGCCTCAACCTGCTGGACTCAGGCAATTTTTCTGCCTCAGCCTTCCAGGTAGTTGGAATTATGGGTGCACGCCACCATGCCTGGCTAATTTATTTTATTGTAGGGATGAGGTCTTGCTAAGCTGTCCGGGCTGATCTTGACTCCTGGGCTCAGGCAATCCTCTGGCATCTTTCTCCCAAAGTGCTGGGATTAGGCGTGAGCCACCACGCTCAGCACCCAAAGCCAGTTTCCAGTGAGTAAAACTTTGAACTAATCTGCTAGTATCTTGTTTTTAATGCCCTCATGTTACCCAGATGCAGTGCTCTTACAGCCCAACTCTGAGCTCTCTGTCCTTTGCTTGCAGAAGTTGATATCTGTTCTATAGGAAGGCAGTTCTGTTAGAAAGGATGTTTTGTATGTTTGTTTGTTTGTTTGTTTCTTTGAGTTGGAGTCTCACTCTGTCGCCCAGACTGGAGTGCAGTAGCCACTCCCAGCCAACGCAGCCTGGACCTGCTGGGCTCTAGCGATCCTTCCGCCTCAGCCTTCCAGTAGCTGGAACTATAGGCACACACTACCATGCCCAGCTAATTTTCTTTTATTTATTGTAGAGATGAGATCTTACCAAGTTGCCCAGGCGGGTCTCGAACCCGTGGGCTCAGGCAATCCACTCACCTCAGCCTCCCAAGGTGTGGGATTACAGGCTGAGCCACCGAGCCCGGCTTAGAAAGGATTTAATTATACCATATATCAGGGATTAATGTTTGCTTTTCCAGGTATACTTGGATATTAACTTCTGATCATGTAAACTGGATTTCTAATGGTAGAGTTTTAGGTACTGTATTAACAATAGATACCCAGACACTTTTTGGCAGATCGTGTGTATTGGGAGTAGGGCAGGTGTTCTATATAAGACCTTTTACTTAAAATGACCCTTCAAATGCCGTGTGGGTTTTTTTGTGTGTGTATGCTTGTGTTTTGAGGAAAAACATAAAAGAACTTATGCTTACTTTTTTTTTTTTTAACTCATTACTCCATAATGGAACTGCTGTATTGTCTAACTAAATCAAATTGTTTAAATATTTTATGGTACCTATTATCTTTTGATCCTTGTTAAATTGAATTTTTGTTGGTATTTTGTTACTATTGTCTTTCTCCAAATGTTAGATTTTTTTTTTTAATGGAAGATGATATGGAATGTAGGAAAAACCCAATTAATATCCAGCATTCTCTGTGTAGTGTGAGCCTCCAGCTGTCACAATCTTGTTTACTGACTGACTATAAGATAAATCTTTTCATTTCCAGATAATTCCCCCACCACCTCCCATATGTCCAGATTCTCTTGATGATGCCGATGCTTTGGGAAGTATGTTAATCTCTTGGTACATGAGTGGCTATCATACTGGCTATTATATGGTAAGTAATCATTCAGCATCGTTTCCTGACAATTATTTGTAACTATGTGACTTTGTTTTGTAAGTTTAATAATACAACTATTTGTCCCAGGCACAGTGGCTCACGCCAGAAATCCCAGCACTTTGGGAGGATGAGGCAAGAGGATTGCTTGAGCCAAGTAGTTTGAGACCAGCCTGGGCACCATAGTGAGACCCATCTCTACAAAAAAATTTAAAAATTAGCTGGGTGTGGTGGCATGTGCCTGTAGTCTCAGGTACTCAGGAGACTGAGGCATAATGATTGCCTGAGCTCAGGAGGTCTAGGCTGCAGTGAGCTGTGATTGTGCCACTGTACT
>NW_007253908.1:377933-383128 GCF_000164805.1 Carlito syrichta
ACCTCAGCCTCCCAAAGGCGCGGGATTACAGGCTGAGCCACCGAGCCCGGCTTCATTTAAAATTTTTTTTATACTGTTAGATTATTTTGATGATACATTTTAATTTTATTTATTTATTTTTGAGTAGGAGTCTCACTCTGTCACCCAGGCTGGAGTACAGTTGCACACCCACAGCTACTGCGGCCTAGACCTGCTGAGCTCAGGTGATCCTTCCACCTCAGCCTTCCAAGTAGCTGGAACTATGGGCGTGCACCACCACGCCCAGCTAATTTTTCTTGACTTATTGTAGAGACAGGTCTCGCCAAGTTGCCCAGGCTGGTCTTAAACTCCTGACTTCAAGTGAAAGCTTTAAAGTGTAATCCTATTGCTAGGATTATAGGCGTGAGCCACCATGCCCAGTCCCTAAGTTTTTTTTAAATCTCTGCTTTGATTTAAAATAAAAAGAATTTTAGGAGACAAAAAAAGAAGAGAGAATCTTTTGCAAAAGAGAAATGAAATTATTTCCATGTATAGAAAAGGGCCTGGGATAACATATATTAAACTGTATCTTGGAGACCGGGTCTTCAAACTTGTCATTTTATACGTTAGTCTGCTACAGAGATGTGCTATTATGTTTTAGCAGGAATGCTTTTAATTGTCCTACAGAGGAAGCTCCTGTGCCATGCTAAAATGATGTGATGTTGTAGACGCTTGAATTGTTAGTAAATACTCCTAACTCAAAAGAAAACAAAGAAACTATAAAGTATTTGAAAGTAATATACATAATGCATTTCTAGAGTTGATATAATGGCCGGGCACAGTGGCTCAAGCCTGTGATCCCAGCATTTTGGGAGGCCAAGGCAAGAGCCCAGGGATTCGAGACCAGCCTGTGCAACTTGGTGAGACCTCATCTCTACAGAAAAAGAATTTTATCATTTATGTTCATTAGAAATTTTTTTTTTGAGTCGGCATCTCATTCTGTCACTCAGGCTACCTCAGCCTTCCAAGTAGCTGGAACCAAAGGCCTGCGCCACCATGCCCGGCTAGTTTTTTTATTTATTGTGGAGACGAGGTCTTGCCAGTTGACTAGGCTGGTCTCAAACTCCTGAGCTCAGGCAATCCTCTCGCCTCCACCTCCCAGAGTGCTGGGATTACAGGCATGAGCCACCGCGCCCAGCTGTCAGAAGTTTTTTTACACAAGGAAAAAAGTTTCTTCGTAACTCTGTTACCCAGTGTACTATTTTTTTCACTTGTTTTCGGCTTCATATTGCTTGTTGTTTCATGGTTTTTGTCTTTTTTTTTTCTTTTTGCTTGTAGTTTCATGGTTTTTGTCTTTGTTTTTTTCCTTTTTTTTTGAATTGGAGTCTCACTCTGTTGCCCAGGTTGGAGTGCAGTGGTATGCTCACAGTCACTGCAGTCTCGACCTGCTGGTTTCAGACGATCCTTCCACCTCAGCCTTCCAGGCAGCTGGAACTACAGGTGTGTGCCACCATGCCCAGCTAATTTTTTAATTTATTGTAGAGACGAGGTCTCGCCAAGTTGCCCAGGCTTGTCTCGAACCCGTTGGCTCAGGCAGTCCTCTCACCTCAGCCTCCCAAAGTGCTGGGATTATAGGCATGAGCCACCTCGTCTGGCAAGTGCACATGTTAAAAGTAAACAGCCTAGCGAATTTTTGCAAAGTGATCACAACTGTGTTACCAGCACCAATATCAAGGGGAAAAAATTGTTATAACCCTAGAAACCTTTGTATTCTACTCCTTACCTAGTCTTTTCCTAAGAGTAACCATTTTCATGACTTGTAACATCATAGTTTAGTTTTGCCCATGCTTGAACTTTTATGGCTAGAATCATACATTTATTCCTGTGTGACTGGCTTTTCAAAACGTTTTTTCGACATCGTTTGTGAGATTAATTGACATTGTTTTGTGCAGTTGTAACTGTATTGTATTCCATCGTGTGAATATACTTTTTTTCCTTGTTTTTAATCTTTTTGTAGACACAGGGTCTTACTCTCTTTTTTTTTTGAGTTGGAGTCTCACTGTGTCGCCCAGACTGGAGTACAGTGGCCGCTCCCGGCCACCTCAGCCTTCTGAGTAGCCGGAATTACAGGCATGAGCTACCATGCCTGGCTGAATTTTTGATTTATTGTAGAGATGAGGTCTCGCTGCCCAGGCGGGTCTCGGACCCGCGGGCTCAGGCAATCCACTCACCTCAGCCTCCCAAAGGCGCGGGATTACAGGCTGAGCCACCGAGCCCGGCTAGGGTCTTACTCTCTTGCTTAGGGTAGTGTGCAGGTGGCACCATCCTAGCTCACTGTAACCTTGAAATCCTGGACTAAAAGGATTCTTCCACCTCAGGTTTCTGAGTACCTAGGACTACAGTTGCTCACTAGCATGTCTGAATAATTTTTTTTTTTTTTGTAGAGATGAGGTCTCCCTGTGTTGCCCAAGTTGGTCTTGAACTTCTAGCCTCAGTCAGTTGTCCTGACTCAGCCTCCCCAAGTGCAGGAGTTACAGGTGTGAGCTGTTACACTTAGCTGAATATTTATGGGTTTTTTTTTTTGAGTTGGAGTCTCACTCTGTCGCCCAGACTGGAGTGCAGTAGCACGCTCCCAGCCACTGCAGTCTCGACCTGCTGGGCTCTGGCTATCCTTCTACCTCAGCCTTCCAAGTAACTGGAACTACAGGTGTGCACTACCACACCCAGCTGATTTTTTTTATTTTTATTGTAGAGATGAGGTCTCACCAAGTTGCCCAGGCAGGTCTCAAACCCACAAGCTCAGGCAATCTACTCACCTCATCTCTCAAAGCGCGGGATTACAGGCTGAGCCACCGAGCCCGCCTAGTTCACCTTTTAAAGTATACAAATCAATGGTTTTGACTTTTAGTATATTTACAAGTATGCAGCCTCTGCTGCAGTCAATTTTAGGACAGTATCGACTGTTTACCTCTTTTGGTTTCCTTATTGGTTTAGCTCATTCATATCCTTTTCTCTCTCTTTTGTATGTGTGTGTATTTTTCCTCCAAACACTTGAGAAGTAGGTACAGAACCTTTACATCTCAGTATATTATGTATTTCTGAAAAATAAGAACATTATTTTGCATAATCATAGTACAGTTATCAAACCAGAGCTCCCAGTCCCCTACAATCACTTACTTTCTGTGGATTTATGTGTTCTGGAAATTTCACACAGATGGAATCATACAATATACATGGCCATTTGTGTCTGGATTCTTTTACTTAGCATACGTTTCTCAAGGCTCATCCATGTGGAAGTATATATAAGTACTTTGTATCTTTTTTTTTCCCTTTTTTTTTTTTTTTGAGTTGGAGTCTCACTTTGTCACCCAGGCTGAAGGGCAGTGGCATGCCCACAGCCACCGCAGCCTCAACCTGCTGGGCTCCGGCGATCCTTCTGCCTCAGCCTTCTAAGTAGCTGGAACTACAGGTGCGCGCTACCACGCCCAGCTAATTTGTTGATTTATTGTAGAGACGAGGTCTCGCCAAGTTGCCCAGGCTGGTCTCGAACCTGTAGGCTCAGGCAGTCCTCTCACGTCAGTCTCCCAAAGTGCTCAGATTATAGGCTTGAGCCACCATGCCTGGCCTGCACTTCATATCTTTTATTGCTGAGTATTATTTTATCATATGGATGTGCTACATTTTGGTAATCCAGATGGACATTTGGATTGTTTCCTCCTCGGGGAAGTATCAGTAATGCTTTTATGAATATGTATATGTAGAATTTTGAATGGACGTGTTTTCAGTTTTCTTGGATGTTTGTTGCCTCTCATGGTAACTCTTTAACTCTTTGAGAAACTGCCAAACTGTTTTCCAACACTATTTTATTTTCCCACCAACACTGTGTGAGCATCCTTATTTCTCTACATTCTCAACACTTTCTGCTGTCTCTCTGATAACAGCCATCCTAGTGGGTGTTAAGTGGCATCTCACTGGGGTTTGGATTTGCATTTCCTAGTGAATCAGTGTTGTCGTGCATCTTTCTTTTTTTTTTTTGAGTTGGAGTCTCATTCTGTCGCCCAGACTGGAGTGCAGTGGCTGCTCCCAGCCACCGCAGCCTCGACCTGCTGGGCTCCAGCGATCCTTCTGCCTCAACCTTCCGAGTAGCTGGAACTACAGGCACGCGCTACCACACCGGCTAATTTTTTGATTTATTGTAGAGATGAGGTCTTGCCAAGTTGCCCAGGCGGGTCTCGAACCCGAGGCTCAGGCAATCCACTCACCTCAGCCTTCCAAAGGCTCGGGATTATAGGCTGAGCCACCGAGCCCGGCTAGTTGTGCATCTTTCATAAACTTTATAAATCATCTTTGGAAAATGTCTATTCAGATCTCTTAAATTTTTTTTTGAGTCTGGATCTCGCTCTGTTACCCAGGTTGGAGTGCAGTGGCACAATCATGGCACACCACAGCATCCACCTCCTGGGCACACATGATCCTCCCTCCTCAGCCTCTCAAGTAACTGGGACAACAGGCACACGCCATATGCCCAGCCATTTTTTTATGTTTTGTAGAGATAAGGTCTTGCTGTGTTGCCTAGGCTGGTCTTGAACTTGAGCAATCCTCCCGCCTCAACCGCCCAAAGTTCTGGGATTACAGGCGTGAGCCACCACACCCGACCTACAAAATCATTTTTTCTATTGCACTGCCACAGGACAGTTTGAAAATGCTTATTTTCTCAAAGCCTTAGATAGTTATGGATCTTAGTGTTTTCTACTTTGGTAGTTCTGGCAGCAGTTTAAAAGTATGAATGCAGCCAGGCCCAGTGGCTTATGCCTATAATCCCAGCACTTTGGGAGGCAGAGGCTAGAGGATTGCCTGAACTCTGGGATTCGAAACCAGCCTGAGCAGCATGGCAAGACCTCATCTCTACAATAAATCAAAAAATTAGCTGGGTGTGGTGACGCATGCCTGTAGTTTCAACTACTTGGAAGGCTGAGGTGAAAGGATCGCTTGAGCCTAGCATGTCAAGGCTGCGGTGGCCATGAGCAGCGTGCCATTGCACTCCAGCTTGGGCAGCAGAGTTAAACTCCAACTCGGGGGAAAAAAACATGAATGCACTTACATATTAAGAGTATACTTAGCCGGGCTCGGTGGCTCAGCCTGTAATCCCGCGCTTTGGGAGACTGAGGTGAGTGGCTTGCCTGAGCCCGCAGTTTCGAGACCCGCCTGGGCAACTTGGCGAGACCTCGTCTCTACAA
>NW_007253908.1:383148-387078 GCF_000164805.1 Carlito syrichta
GAGGCTGCGGTGGCTGGGAGCATGCCACTGCACTCCAGTCTGGGAGACAGAGTGAGACTCCAACTCAAAATATATATATATGCTTGATTTAAAGAATGACATGGAGGAAAAATTGTAGTTAAATTGTACTTAAACATTCCCATTTCTTTGTATTGTTTTTGTTTTTGTGTTGGAGTCTCACTGTTGCCCAGGCTGCATTGCAGTGGCACACTCAGACCACTGCAGCCTTGACCTGCTTGGCTCAAGAAAACCTTCTGCCTCAGCCTTCCAAGGTAACTGAGACTACAAGCTTGTGCCACCCCACCTGGCTAATTTTTTTTGAGTTGGAGTCTCACTCTGTCGCCCAGACTGGAGTTGCAGTGGCATGCTCCTGGCCACCGCAGCCTTGACCTGCTGGGCTCCGGCGATCCTTCCGCCTCAGCCTTCCAAGTAGCTGGAACTACAGGCACACCTGGCTAATTTTGGATTTATTGTAGAGATGAAGTCTTGCCAAGTTACCCAGGCTGGTCTTGAACCCCTGGGTTCAAGTAATCTTCTCACCACCTCCCAAAGTGCTGGGATTACAGTGCCATTGCGCCTGGCCTTAGGTTAGCAGTTTTTGTTTGTTTGTTTTTTGAGTCGGAGTCTCACTCTCGTCCAGGCTGGAGTGGAGTGGCACGCTCCCAACCACCACAGCCTCGACTTGCTGGGCTCCGGCGATCCTTCCGCCTCAGCCTTCCAAGTAGCTGGAACTACAGGCGTGCGCTACCACGCCTGGCTAGTTTTTTGATTTATTATAGAGACGAGGTCTCACCAAGTTGCCTGGGGGGTCTCGAACCCTCAGGCTCAGGCTCAGGCAGTCCTCTCGCATCAGCATCCCAAAGTGCTGGGATTACAGGCTGAGCCACTGAGCCCAGCCAGGTTAGCAGTTTTTAACCTGTGTTCCATAGAAGCCACGTGGTTGATGACTTTTCCAGTATCATCCTTTCTCTCCCCTCACCCCATAAGACCAGTCAGATAGGCTTTGAGTCAGCTCTTAACCTCTCTCTTTTCTCCTAGACATTCAAGCAGAACGCAAATGACTAAGTAATGTTATTGAAATAACAAAATAGGTTATAACTTTGTTCCTCATCAGTAAAAAATTACTTTCAATATGTCTTACGGGTCTCTTGGGTATAGATTAGTAGAGAAGTGGAAGACACGTTGGATCCTGCTTGTAATCCCAGTACTTTGGGATGCCAAGGCAGGAGGACAGCCTGAGCCCAGGAGTTCAAGACCAGCCTGGGCAATACAGAGAGACCTCCTCTCTATGATTAATCAAAAAAATTAGCCAAGTGTGGTGGTGTCACACCTGTAATGCCAGCACTTTGGGAGGTGGACATGAGAGGATTGCCTGAGCCCAGAGGTTTGAGACCAGCCTGGGCCACTTGGTGAGACCTTGTTTTTAAAGTAAATCAAAAAAATTAGCTGGGTATGGTGATACATGCCTGTAGTTCCAGCTACTTGGAAGACTGAGGTGGAGGGATCACTTGTTCTCAGCAGGTTGAGCCTGTGGTGGCCATTAGCATGCCACTGTGAGTGAGACCCCTGACTCAAAAGAACAGAAAAAAGTTGAGGAGAAGTGGACAGCCTCTACACGCTGGTGGACACGTAGGGAGAGAGAAGGCATTGAACTGGAAGAGAAAGATGGGACATTGGGGCTAGAGCGGACCAGGAAAAACAATAAGTATTTAGTATTGGGGTTTTTTCAGCCTTTTAAAATGTGTGGTTTTTTTTTAATCTAGTGACTATTGGTCTTTAATGGTTTTCTAACAGATAAGTATGACACGTGATTTTAGGTCATGGTATATTTTATTTGACAAAAATAAAGTGAAAGTGGGCACAGGAACATTGTATGACTTAGTCAAAGAAGAAAGATTTCTTGATTGAATCCAATAATTGCCAACTTTTAAAGCACATTAGAAGGCTATAAACTTGTCTTGCGATCATATTTTGTTACATAAAATTAGCAAAATGTTACATGCAACAGTGTTTATTAGTATCTGTATCAAGTGTGTATGCTATTCTTTTCACGTTCTCTTCCTTACAGGGTTTCAGACAAAGTCAAAAAGAAGGAAGGTGCTCACATTCCAGTTAAGGAGTGAGTGTGCTGTCTGTCGTTAGCCAGTGGATCTTGCTTTTGTATAAACCTTATGGTTTGGGAAAAACAGTGATTCTGAACATTAAAAAAACTGAAATGTTAAAAAGTTGAATTGTTAATGTAAAGCAATATAAAGACATTTTGATTCCAGAACTATTAGATAAAAGGTTGATCTACATTTGTGTTAGAGTTCTTCTGGTGTCATAGTATTGTCTCAGCAGATATTTACTGGTTGGTTATGTGGAAACACATACTTTTACAGTAAGGAGATCCTTAGGTTCTGATGACACATGACATGTGTTTTAATTTGTAACGCAGTGTGACCTGTGCATACTGTGCTGCACACTGTATGACCTGTGAAGTGTTCTGGTCAAGAAAGTGTAACTCGAATTTAGCTCTTTAGATCTAATTTGCTATTTGCAGGAAATACAGGGGCTAGAGCAACAACTTAAATGATACCACTAACGAAACAAAGTAAGCAGACATATCCAGACTATGGAATGTGGTAGAAGATAACTGGCCTCATTTCTTCAAAATATCGGTGTTGGGGAAGAAGCAGGGAGGTGGAGGCGCAATGGGTCGCGATGCTAGATTGAAAGTTATGTTAAGAGAAGAACAGCCAAATGCCGTGTGGAACCTTTGATTGGACCCTGGTTGGAAAAGCCATTTGTAAAAGACGTGGTGGGGTGGGGCTGAGAAAATTGAATGTGGACTAGATTTTGAATGATGTTAGATAAGTAGTGCTAATTTTGTGAGTTCTGCAAAGGGTGTTGTCGTTTATAAGAGAATGTCTTAATTTGCATACCGAAGTATTTAGGAATGAAGTGTCTCTTAAAATGGTTTAGCAGGATATATGTGTGTGAAGCATAGATGGCAAAATGTTCATGAATCTAACTGGTGTATATATGGATGTTTATTGTGCTATTTTTTCTATTTACTGTATGCTTAAAAGTATATAATAAAATATTTAATATTTTCATAAAATTAGCTGTGTGTCTGTCATTGTATTCTTTTTTGCATATGATTTTTCACTTTTCTGGCCACATTCTGTGTTTTGATGTAGATGCCATCATAGCATGTTGTGTGTGTGTTTGTGTAGCCTACTTACCATCACATTTTTCATGTTCTCACATATTCTTTCTGTCAGTTGTTTGCCTGTACGGGATGCCTCTCTTCCTTTAGTGTAGTTTTTGCCATTCTGGATAACATTACAGTGAATACTTTCATGTATGTAATTTGATTCTTTTTTTTTTTTTTTTTGAGTTAGAGTCTCACTCTAACGCCCAGGCTGGAGTGCACTGGCACGCTCACGGTCACTGCCGCTCTACCTCCTGGGCTTGGGCGATCCTTCTGCCTCAGCCTTCCTGGTAGCTGGAACTACAGGCGAATGTCACCACGTCTGGCTAATTTTTGTGACTTATTGTAGAGATGAGGTCTCACCAAGTTACCCAGGCTGGTCTCCAACCCCAGGCTCAGGCAATCCTCTTACCTCGGCCTCCCAAAATGCTGGGATTACAGGCTGAGCCACCATGCCCAGCCTTCTTTTCTACTTTCAGATTTGGAGATATGGTCCTAGGAAGAGGTTTTTCTTTGTTTTGTTTTTTGTTTCTTTTAGGTTTTCAAACAAGGTTTATTAGAGAAGGAAAAGAGGAGCGATAGAGAGACGTGCCAGAACTGGCATGGGTGAGAGAAACCGTGGAAGAGTGTTTTTATTTTTTAAATTTATTTATTTTTGAGTCAGAGTCTCACTGTGTCGCCCAGACTGGAATGCAGTGGCCGCTCCCAGCCACCGCAGCCTCAACCTGCTGGGC
>NW_007253908.1:387367-388593 GCF_000164805.1 Carlito syrichta
CCAAAAAAAAAAAAACAGTGCAGTTATCCGTGCTTTATTCTTTGGTAAAAGTCGTCTTCATTCATTTGAGGTTCTTTACCTGGGTTATTCAGCCAAGTCTGAAAGGATAAGTAGAAAAATTAGGCAGAGCATAGAATGAATGAGACTGTTGCAGGCAGAGAACGTGGGAAGCCTGAGGCATTAGCGCGGTTTGTTTAGAGGCATTGGTGGCTTGAATTGTCGTATCACAGCCAGGCATGGTGACTCCAGTCTGTAATTCCAGCACTTTGGGAGGCCGAGGCGAAAGAATTGCCTGAGACCAGGGGTTTGAGACCAGCCTGGGCAGCATGGCAAGTCCTCATCTCTACAATAGATAAAGAAATTAGCCAGGCCTGGTTGCATGTGCCTGTTGTCCCAGCACTTGGGGGACTGAGGCACAAGGATTGCCTGAGCCCAGCGTGTCGAGACTGCAGTGGCTGTGAGCGTGCCACTGCATTCCAGCCTGGGTGGCAGAGGGAGACTCCGACTCAAAAAAATAAAAATTGTCATTCCACCATTCATAATGCCAGCCAACCTTACCCACGACCCTGATCCGTGTAATTTCCCCTCTTTGAATCTACTCTGCTTCTACTACACAGCTTTTCACATATTATCTTTATTATTTATATCTGTCTTTCCTCACTCATTAGAGGAAAGATACGTCTTGTTCTTTACTGCGTCTACAGTATCTGGCAGTTCTTTGAAGCCAAGGATGAGCTTGGAACATGGACTGCAGGAATTGTTACAGAAAATGGTAAATGAAAGGAATTTTAGAGTGGTTTTTGGATCAGTTTTTCATCATAAAGGGTGGGGAATTAGTTCCGTTTCTTGCTAGTTTTGAAGAAGACTTAGCAAATCCTGCATTAGGTAAATAGCTTTGGACATTGAGTTAAGGGTGTTTAACTAGGGTTAGGGCTGGAGGGCGGTGGCACGGTCAAGGCTTCCACAGCCCCAACCTGCCAGGCTCAGGCAGTTCATCCAACTCAGCCTTTCAAGTAGCTCGTGGCATGCGTGACCACACCTGGCTCATCTGTTTGTTTGTAGAGATGTGGTCTTGCCATGTTGTCCAGACTGCCTCAAAACTCCTGGACGCAGTCAGTCCTCTTGCCTGGGCCTTCCAGGTGCTGGGATTACAAGCGTGAGCCATCGCGCCTAGCCTAGGCACTATTTATTTTCTTTTTTTTTTTTTTGAGTTGGAGTCTCCCTCT
>NW_007253908.1:388834-391135 GCF_000164805.1 Carlito syrichta
TGCCCAGGCAGGTCTCGAACCCACGGGCTCAGGCAATCCACTCACTTCAGCCTCCCAAAGTGCTGGGATTACAGGCTGAGCCACCGAGCCCGGCTGGCACTATTTATTTTAACTTAAGTATTGAATAAGGAAGCAGCTTTCCCCTTAAGTATAGACAGAAAAAACAACAAAGCCACCACACTATATGTCTAGACTAATCCTAGTAGTAATGTCAGAACACCTAGCTCTCTAACTTTTGCTGTAATAATTATACCTGTGGTCGGACTCGGTGGCTCAGCCTGTAATCCCCGGGCTGCAAATGGCGCCCGCCCGCCCCTGCACCTCCCGCCATGTTCAGGGCCGGGGAGGCCCCAATCATTAGCAGATTTGGGGGTTTTATTTATGTATAAACTAGAACTGCCACATGATATTTTTCTTCCCATTATAATTAATTAATATGAACTAGACTTTGTGAATGATTACTGTATCTTAGGCATAGTTGTTTTATTTAATCTTTATAACACTCAGGTTAGCTACTGTTATCCCCATTTCACAGATGAGCAAACAGACACTTGAAATGACTTCCCTGGCCACATAGTACATTGCGGACTCTGTGCAACCTATGAACCCCCCAGCTCTCAGCTCCCAGCAGCTCCTTTTGCCCTTTCCTCCCCATGGAGTCTTGTCCTCCACATGTGCGGTTTAGGATCATGGCGAGGACCTAAGTGCAAGTCCTACACACATTTCTGAAGCTGCTCTTCAAATCCCTCCTCTTCAAACCCGGCATCCTCCAATTCCAGCGGCTTCGTCCCAAGGCCTGAACTCCAGTCTCTGTTTCTTCCATTCAGAAAGACCAAAGAATCCCAGGAGGGCTTCCTCTTCCGTGCTGCAGTTTGGAAATTGTGTCCAGCCAGGAAGGGTGAATGCGTGGGCTTCCTCTCTCCAGGCTCAGTCCATTCATTGCCCAGTGCCGAAAACTGCTTTCTCAGATATTGGGCCCGGTTTTATAGCCTAGGGCAGGAAAACAAGTCCAATACGAGCTATTTCCCCGCCTTTTCTTTTTCAGACTGAGTCTCTGTTGCCCAGGCTGGTGACTGTGCAGTAGCACAAACACAGCTCACCGCCGCCTCGCCCTGCTGGGCTCAGGCAATCCTTCCGCCTCAGCCTCCCACATAGCTGGGACTACAGGCGCATGTACTGGCTTATTTTTGTATTTTTGTGTAGAGACAAGGTCTTGCCATGTGGCCTAGGCTGGTCTCGAACCTCTCGGCTCAAGCAATCCTCATGCCTCAGCCTCCCAAAGTGCTGGGATTACAGACTTGAGCCACCATGCGCGGCATATTCCCCCATTTCATAATCTCATAAGAGTAGACATTGCACAAATCTTAGGCAAGAGGCCTAGAAGTCATATTTTCACTTTTTTTTTCAGTTGGAGTCTCACTGTGTCGCCCAGGCTGGAGTGTGTGGCACACTCGCAGCCACTGCAGCCTCGACCTGCTGGGTTCAGGTGTTCAGGCGATCCGTCTGCCTCAGCCTTCCGAGTCGTGGGAACTAGAGGCATGCAAAACCACGCTGGGCCTCCCACTTTTTTTTTTTTGAGACTTGAATATCCCACTTTTTTTTAAAAAAGAGGTGGGGTACAATTCAGAATTAGGTATACAGGTGGTAACGTTTGGGCCTCCCTTTGATCCCCACTTTGCCTGGTTTGAAATCAGGTGCCCTGATAGAGGTTGTGACCCCGCCCCCGCCCTGGCAGTATCCCATCACTGCCAATCCCTTTCTAATAGTATTATGGTAATTTTCCAGGGTCCGCTTATGAGTGAGATAGTCCCACTTTTCAAGACTAGTTTTTTTTTTTTTGAGTTGACGTCTCACTCTGTCACCCAGGCTGGAGGACAGTGGCACGCTCCTGGGCACTGCAGCCTCGACCTGCTGGGCTCAGGTGATCCTTCCGCCTCAGCCTTCCAAGGAGCTGGAACTATAGGCACATGCCACCACGCCTGGCTGATTTTTTGATTTATTGTAGAAACAAGGTCTGAACATTGTAGAGATGGGGTCTCACCAAGTTGCCCAGGCTGGTCTCGAACCCTTGGGCTCAGGTAATCCTCTCACCTTGGCCACCCAACATGCTGAGATTATAGATGTGAGCCACTGCACCCGGCCTAAGACTAGTTCGTTTTAATAAATGTTTAACCATTTTCTCCATGCAGGATGGCGCCGTTTGTTGCATCACCTTTCCCATTTTGAAATAATTTTCAGTTCTTGCACGTGTTTCGAAAGATTAGTCTATTGTGATGATTTTTTTTTTTTTTTTTTTTTTTG
>NW_007253908.1:391231-395511 GCF_000164805.1 Carlito syrichta
TTTGAGTCGGAGTCTCACTCTGTCGCCCAGCCTGGAGGGCAGTGGCACGCTCCGGGTCACCGCAGCCTCGACCCGCCGGGCTCCAGCGATCCTCCCGCCTCAGCCTTCCGAGGAGCCGGAATACAGGCGCGCGCTACCACGCCCGGCTGATTTTTTGATTGATTGTAGGGATGAGGTCTCGCTGCCCAGGCGGGTCTGGAACCCGCGGGCTCAGGCCATCCACTCACTCAGCCTCCCAAAGGCGCGGGATGACGGGCTGAGCCACCGAGCCCGGCTTATTGTGATGATTAAGACAAAACGGACTGAACAATATTATGCTGTATGCCTCCCAAGTACGTAAGGTCTAGGTGTCAAGTCTAAGATCGATGCACATTTTACATGGTGATAATAAATCTATTATTTTAGGCTCTCATGCTTAACATAGTTTCATGGGAGTTTTTTTGTGTGTTGATGATTAATTTTGTATGCTGCTTCCTGGAGTTTAAGAGCTAGACATCATCACGTGTCACATTGCTTTTCCCAAGAGAATAAGCTCGTTAGTAATGCCCTCATTTTCACACTTATCTAATTATTACAGCTTCTTAGCTTCTACTTATTAGTATTTCTTAAAGAATTATTTACTTGCTGTTATTCTTGTTTTTTGTTTTGTTTTTGTTTGCAAAAAAAAGGAGAGAAAGAAATGGTTAGTATTTTAATTCCTAGGGGGTTAGGTTTAATTTCTGGTTTCAGTGTGTACTGTAGTTGGAGAATTTTGTTTGGACTGTTGTAATCACTAAAAGTCTCATTTTTTTAACACATGATTTTGATAATTGTTTTGTAATATGCTTAAATGCTAGTAGGATAGAGCAAATACCAGTAGTCTTTAACGTTTTTTTGAATCAGTGTTCACGTTGTCTTTTTTTCTTTTTTTCTTTTCCTTTTTCTGAGTGGGGATCTCATTCCGTCGCTCAGGTTGGAGTGCAGTGGCACTGTCACGGCCACCACAACATCAACCTACTGAGCTCAGGCGATCCTTCCGCCTCAGCCTTCCAAGTAGCTGGAATTTCAGGCATAGGCCACCACGCCCAGCTGATTTTTTGATGTATTGTAGAGATGAGGTCTCACCACGTTGCCCAGGCTGGTCTCGAACCCCTGGGCTCAGGCAATCCTCTCACCTCTGCCTCCCAAAGTGCTGGGATTACAGGCTTGAGCCACCGTGCCCGACTTGTGTTAGCATATTTTGAGTCCTCGTATTCTATACAAAAATATTACATATATTTAAAATCGTATTCTAGTTTATTTACCACAATGAGTAAATTTTCTGTCTCTTTATGATTTTATAAGAAAGTCCGTTTTTATATTTTGTAATGATACCCAGACTTTTTTCCTTTCAAATTCAGGTACAGCTTTCTTCCAAGGAGAATGGTATTTTGATGTTCCCTTGTCGACGCGAACAAAATGTTTCGTCATTTTCTTTGTGGACATTTGATTGGAAGGCACAGTCATCAGCATTTTTTCCCTTGTTGCATGTGTTCCATGCTTAAATGCCAGCAAAGAGATTCTAGGGAATAATCAGTCTGAGTAACTGAGCAGTAGAAATGTGAGTGATTAAAAGAAACTCAATAGGATATAAAAGCCAATGTGTCAAAATACGATCGAGCACCTTTATACATTTAACTTTCCTAGTAAGTATGTGAAGCTTTTTATTAATGCTTTTAAAAGAAATTGAAAAGAATGTCAAAACGTTCACTATATGAATATTTTTCTTTGGGACGTGTGGGATGAGGCTGACTGTGTTTAAAGATGGAGACAGAAAACTACTCAGGCTAGTTTAGCCAATGTGGTGGCGCATGCCTATCATCCCAGCCCTTTGGGAAGCCGAGGCAGGAGGATGGCTGGAGGCCGGGAGTTTAAGACCAGCCTCGGCAACATAGCAGGACCCCATCTTTCCAAAAATCTTTAAAAATATGTCGGCTACGCTGGCGCACACCTGTACTCCTAGCTACTCAGGAGGCTGAGGAGGGAGGATCACTCCATCCCCAGAGCTCAAGGCTATGGCGGGCCGTGATTGTGCTGCTGCATTCCAGCCTGGGTGACAGAGCCAGACCCTCTAAAAAAGAAAAAACAACGGAAAAAAGAAAGCGACTCAGGCTTACCTGCATAAAGGGTAGTATTGTAAAGACAGTCACATCATGCCGCAGTCTTCCATAATCCGAGCTTTGGGAAGAAAGACTCGCTGAGGCTGAGTGACACGCGATCTGGACTGGCCAGTCAGGAAGCAAGGCTTCGTTCTGGTTTTTAGGAGTGATGCCATTCCCTCTTTCCCTTGTCTGTCTACATCCCGCTCGCTACTTCTCCCTCTCTTTCTTCCAGCATCTTCTGTGGCCTCGTCACTCACACGCCTGACACCGTTGCCCAAGCCTCCCCGTTCCATCCGCCATCGTTGTCTGATTATTGTTTCAGTTTAGTCTCAGGAATGTCGTCCAGCACCTCCTCCCTTTAGCTGTGGGCAAGGTTAATATGACAAGTGCTGCTCCTTCCCGAGGTTTTGGCTGGGCAGGCTAGCCTGATTGAAGCTCCTTATGTGTCTAGCTCTTAGTAGCTGCCCAGTGCATATTTGTTGAATAAATGAATATTCAATGCCTGGTAAAGAAGCTTTGCAGAGGAGGATGCTTTTTGGCGCAGACATTCTTTCTTTCTTTTTCTTTCTTTTTTTGAGTTGGAGTCCCACTCTGTCACCCAGACTGGAGGGCAGTGGCACGCTCCGGGCCACCGCAGCCTCGACCTGCTGGGCTCCGGCGATCCTTCCGCCTCAGCCTTCCAAGGAACCGGAGCTATAGGCGCGCGCTACCACGCCCGGCTGATTTTTTGATTTATTGTAGAGATGAGGTCTCGCCAAGTTGCCCCGGGCGGGTCTTGAACCCGCGGGCTCAGGCCATCCACTCACACCTCAGCCTCCCAAGGCGCGGGATTGCAGGCTGAGCCACGGAGCCCGGCAGAACTCTACTTCTGAGTCTTGATCTGGGTGTTACTAAAATCGTATTCAATATAGTTTTAGTAAGAGTTATTTTGTATGAAACTTGTTTCAGTTGTGTCTATGTATATAAATGTGTGTGTACTGTAAAAGTTACTTCTTATTATGAATCATGGCTAAAAAAATTAAAAAGTCCGGGTGCAGTGGCTCACGCCTATAATCCCAGCAGTTTGGGAGGCCTAGGTGAGAGGATTGCCTGAGCTCACGGGTTCAAGACCAGCCGGGGCAACTTGGCGAGACCTCCTCTCTACAAGAAGTCAAAAAATTAGCTGGGCGTGGTGGCGTGTGCCTGTAGTCCGGCTACTTAGAAGTCTGAACTGGAAGGATCACCTGAGCCCAGCAGGTCAAGGCTGTGGTGGCGGGAACGTGCCATTGCACTCCAGCTTGGGCCACAGAGTGAGATTCCAACTCAAAAAAAAAAAGTGCAGGGAATGTTCAGAAAAGAGGTTGAGAGCACAGGATTTTGCCCACGTGGACACAGGGAAGGATTTTTAGGGCCTTGGAGTGGGCTGGGATGTGAGATCCGAGAGGGGAGAGTTTCAAACCACAAGGGTGGGTGTCAGGGCACGGGGGACAACCCAGGAATCCCGCAGAGACTGGCATGAACCAGAACGGACTCGGTGAGCTTGTGATTCCCCAAAAATACCTTTCTGTAGAAGGTCTAGCTAAGGGTTTTAGTTTTGTGGGCCGCTGGTAGTCCGTCACATATATATATATATATATATATATTTGGTGTGTGTGTGTGTGTGTGTGTGTGTGTGTGTGTGTGTGTGTCGGAGTCTCACTCTGTCACCCAGACTGGAGGGCAGTGGCCGCTCCCGGCCACCGCAGCCTCGACCTGCCGGGCTCCGGCGATCCTTCCGCCTCCGTCTTCCGAGTAGCTGGAACTACAGACGCGCACTGCCACACCCGGCCAGTTTTTTGGTTTATTGTAGAGATGAGGTCTCGCCAAGTTGCCCAGGCGGGTTGCGAACCCGCGGGCTCAGGAAATTCACTCACCTCGGCCTCCCAAAGTGCTGGGATTACAGGCTGAGCCACCGAACCAGGCCAACATATATATTTTGTAAACCTTTAAAAATGTGAATGTCATTCTTAGCTCGAGGGCTGTAAAGTCATGGCCATACTTTGCTGACTCCTGTTTTATACTAAAAGACTTTAGCAGAAGGAAAAATGTTTGCATGGAGTCCTATGAGTTTTAAAAGTATTATGATTTAGCCGGGCTCGGTGGCTCAGCCTGTAATCCCGCGCCTTTGGGAGGCTGAGGTGA
>NW_007253908.1:395531-396288 GCF_000164805.1 Carlito syrichta
AACTTGGCGAGACCTCATCTCTACAATAAATAAAAAACTAGCCGGGCATGGTAGCGTGCGCTTGTAGTTCCAGCTACTCGGAAGGCTGAGGCGGAAGGATCGCCGGGGCCCAGCAGGTCGAGGCTGCGGTGACTGGGAGCGGCCACTGCACTCAGGTCTGGGCGACAGAGTGAGACTCCAACTCAAAACATAAATTATGATTTTGCCAGGCACGGTGGTCCACACCTGCAATGCCAGCATTTTGGGAGGTGGAGGCCAGAGAATTGCCTGAGCCCAGGGATTCAAGAGCATCCTGGGCAACTTGGCGAGGCCTCAGGCCTCCAATAAATCCAGAAGTTAACCTGGTGTGGTGGTGCGCGCCTGTAGTTCCAGGTACCTGGAAGGCTGAGGGGAAGCGTCGCCCGAACCCAGCAGGTGGAGGCTGCAGTGGCCATGACTGTGCCCCTGCACTCCGGCCTGGGTGACAGGGTGAGACTCCAACTCAGTAAGAACATAAAACATAAAGCATTATGATTCGTATTAGGATGTGCACCTGGGACACAATTCAAGGGCACAAAGGGCCTGTGGGGGGGAAAAGCCAGCAGACCTCCCACTGCCGGCCTCTCCCCTCCGCCCTGAAGTCAGTCGTTGTCACCCCTTTCTTGTAGGTCGTTTGCACGAAGCTTCCCGTGGCTGTGTTGCCATGTCACGTGTGCATGGACCTGTCAGCGAGTTTTCTGGGTGGGCGTCTCTCTGAGTCGCCCGGCGAGGAGTGCGG
>NW_007253908.1:397220-441759 GCF_000164805.1 Carlito syrichta
AGCTCCTGCCGGAGATGACCGCTTCCCGCTTTCGGAGTCTGATCGGCCACCGGAGCCACGCAGGCTCGGGCCGCACAGCGGGCGTCTGGGGCGCGTGTGCACTCGGAAGCGGCCGACGATTACGCCATCAAGCCAACTAACTTGTGCAGGCCCCCTTAACGCATCCGGCGATGTTGAGAGTGCCTTTGTTGTGCTTTGCTGCCTTGAGCCGCAGCCTCTCTTGGCGCTCGGGCCGAGTGCAGTGGCACGCTCGCAGCCACCGCAGCCTCCGCCTGCTGGGCTCAGGCGAGCCTTCAGCCTCAGCCTCCCAAGTAGCTGGAACTGCAGGTGTGTGCCCCATGCCCGGCTGACTTCCTGATTTACTGCAGAGACAAGGTCTCACCAGGTTGCCCAGCCTGGCATCAGACCCCTGGACTCAGGCAATCCTCTCACCTCCGCCTCCCAAAGTGCTAGGATCACGGGTGTGAGCCACCCCGCCCAACCTGAATATTATTTGGCATGCCATATTTAATACAATGTTTGGGGATAATTGCGATTTTACGGTTGCTGATCAAAAATTTCTTGATTCCGCAGTTTTTCACCGAATCTTTTATTTCTGTATGATTGGAGAGAACGGCAGTATCCATTTCCAGAGAATCAGTAAGTGCTTAGACTGAGGATGTCTTTCTTTCGTGGCCTCAAGCAGTCCAATATCGTCTGCATCGAGGAGCCAACCTAACATGCTGAGGCAGGTGAGGCTGGGCAGTCGCAACACACACTGACTCAAAGCCTTGACTGTCACGGCCTGAGCTTTGGTACATTCGGTGAAAAGCCTGGAGATACTCAACTCCTGCAGGTTTGGCAGGTTGTCCAGTATTTGAAAGAAATTTCTGTATCCTTCCTCTGTAACCTCGTGATTGAGCGAAAGATTTAATTTCTCAAGTTTCTGGAAGTCTCCACGGGCTGCTGCCTTGGCTACGAAAAACATCCATCGAAAGAGAATCGTAAGGACTTCTGGTGAAATCATGGTAGACTAGGTTATCCGAACCGAACACCACCGTTGCCACTGAAACTAGGACACGCGGAGCCATAAAGGGCCACATCGTGAGCTCCGCAGCCCCTTGAATGGACTGAGAGTCTGTGATACCGAGGGGTCTATCACGGAAACAAAGGGCAGAGGACCACATGTTCTCGCTCGGAAGCGGACCCTGAACAATTGTAATGCTATAAGAAAGGGCTTGGCAGTCGGTGGAGTCTGCCTGGGGAAGGAGGGGCACACCTCATCAGCAAGGGTCCCTGCCTCATGAACCCTTGGGTTCCTAACCCTGAATTGTACCCCACATCCTTAAAATTAGAAATTAGAAAAAAAAAGGAAAGTAGGAATGCCCAGTGTAATTTCTTTTTTGAGACTGGGTCTTGCTGTGTTTCCTGGTCTGGTCTTGAACTTCTGGGCACAAGTGATCCTCCTGCCTCAGCCTCCCGAGTAAGTGGGAGTACAGGCATGTGCCACTGTACTTGGCGCAAGATAAAATGTTAAAAGCATCTCCTGAAAAGCCCCAAAGAGCTGATGAGTTAGCCTGGGCAACATAGGGAGACCCCATCTCTCCAAAAAAAAAAAAAAATTTAGCTGGTTGTGATGGTGCTACTTAGTCCTAGCTACTTAGGAGGCTAAGGCGGGAGGATTGCTTGAGCCTGGGGGGTCACGGCTACAGTGAGCTATGATCACACCACTGCACTCCAGCCTGGACAGCAGAGTGAGACTCCAACTCCAAAAATAATAATTGTCATTATACCAGTTAATAGACATAAGAGCAGAAATAAATGAAAAAATGGAGAATAGAAAAAACTTTAAAATAAATAACTTTTAAAAATAGTTATTTTTAAATTTTTTTAGAGGCAGAGTCTCACTCTGTTACCCAGGCTAGAGTGCAGGGGCGTGATCATAGTACTGCAGCCTCGACCTCTGGGGCTCAAGCCGTCTTCCCACCCCTTCTCCCAAGAAGCTGGGCTATGGTTGCAAACCACCACGCCCTGCGGTCGTGGTCGATTTTTTTTTTTTTTTTTTTTTTTGAGTTGGAGTCTCACCCTGTCACCCAGACTGGAGTGCAGTGGCCGGGCAGCCTCGACCTGCTGGGCTCCAGCGATCCTTCTGCCTCAGCCTTCCAAGGAGCTGGAACTACAGGCGCACTACCACGCCTGGCTGATTTTTTGATTTATTGTAGATTAAGTATCGCCAACTTGAATGGTCTCGAGCCCGCGGGCTCAGGCCATTCACTCACCTCAGCCTCCCAAAGGCGCGGGATTACAGGCTGAGCCACCGAGCCAGGCCATGGTCGATATTTTAATCTGGGCCATTGTTACCCAGGTCTGCGTAACAAAATGTTCCGGTATGTTCACTTGAAAATTCACTGAGCCATACACTTAGGATTTTTGTACTTGTCAGTATGTATATTAACCTTCCATTTTAAAAAGGAGTAATTTGGAGGATGTGTGGCCAGCTCTCTGAAACACAGGTGTCAAGAACGCAAGATCTGGGTGCTGGTGTAACCTCAAGTGGGGACTTTTTTGTGCTTCCAAATCTGACCAGAATGAACCTAAACCCACAGGACACTAGAGGGAACATTATGATAGGAAAAATGAGGAAGAATGTTGAACATTTTCGGAGGGGCACTTTTTTTTTTTTATGTCTTTTTAAAAATCATGTAGAAATGATGTCTTGTTATGTTGCCCAGGCTAGTTTTGAACTCCTGCCCTCAAGCGATCCTCCCACCTTGGCCTCCCGAAGTGCTAGGACTACAGACATGGGTCACCGCACCCAGCCAGAGGGACACCTGTTCTTCAAAGACAGTTTGTAGCAGAGAGCTTGACTAATAGCACCGGCTTCCGTGCAAGCGGCAACGCTTGAGCTCACCAATTTCCATCACGCTGTCATCAGTCAAAGTCCTGATGAACAAGAGGACTCGGAGACACGGAAGCTGGTGACACTGCTGGATGATCAGTTTGGCCACGCGGCGGATTCCGTCCCCTGAAGGCAGGCTCAGTTCTTCCAGGTTATGAAGGGAACCTAGAATGTGGGCTGTCAGAAAAGACCAGAACGCTATTCTCTCTGTGTTGTTTTTGTTCCCACACAACAATCATCCACGGCCCCCAAAATCCCGCACAGTCCAGGAAGGCCTGTGTGGCATGAAGGCCACTTTCCTCCTCCTCTCCGCGGGCATGAGCAGGGTCCGCACACACCTCGGTGCTCATCTGCCCTCCGACCAATCTCTCCCGCACTGAGTCCAGGCGGCCTGTGAAACTCCATTTCCAGGCTGGGCACAGTGGTTCACGCCTGTAATCCCAGCCCTCGGGGAAGTGGAGGCGAGAGACTTGCCTGAGCTCAGGGGTGCGAGACCCGCCTGGGCAACTTGCCGAGACCTCATCTCTACAAGAAATCAAAAAATTAATCGGGCGTGGTGGCGCACGCCTCTAGTTCTGGCTACTTGGAAGGCTGAGGCGGGAGGATCTCCTGAGCCCGGCAGCTCCAGGCCGCGGAGGCCCTGAGTGTGCCACTGCGCTCCAGCCTGGGCGACAGAGTGTGACTCCGACTCAAAACAAACACACAAACAAAAAAAATCCATTTCCTCTTTTATTTTATTTATTTGATTTGATTTGATTTTTTTGAGTTGGAGTCTCACTCTGTCGTCCAGGCCGGAGTGCAGTGGCATCTCACGGTCACCCCAGCCTCGGCCTGCTGGGCTCAGGAGATCCTCCCGCCTCAGCTTTCCAAGTAGCTGCAGCTACAAGGTGCCCGCCACCATGCCCAGCTAATTTTTTGATTTATTGTAGAAACAAGGTCTCCCCAAGTTGCCCAGGCTGGTCTTGATCCCCTGGGTTCAGGCAATTCTTTCGTCTCCGCCTCCCAAAGTGCTGCGATTACAGACGTGAGCCACCACGCCCAGCCTTCTTTTTTTTGCTTTTCCAGTTCTGTCACCCAGACTAGAGTACAGTGGCATGGTCCAATATTTCCAATTCTGATCCAACACCTCAAAGTTCTTTCTCTTTTTTTTTTTTTCTGAGTTGGAGTCTCACTCTGTCGCCCAGACCCGAGTGCAGTGGCCGCTCCCGGCCACCGCAGCCTCGACTTGCTGGGCTCCGGCGATCCTTCCGCCTCAGCCTTCCAAGGAGCTGAAACTACAGGCGCGAGCTACCACGCCCGGCTAATTTTTGATTTATTGTAGAGATGAGGTCTCACCAAGTTGCCCAGGCGGGTCTCGAACCTGTGGGCTCAGGCAATCCACTCACCTCAGCTTCCCAAAGGCGCGCTTCCCAAAGGCACCGGACGACAGGCTGAGCCACCGATCCCAGCTCAAAGTTCTTTCAAGTCTCCCCTGTCAATACGTGTAAATGTCTTCTCCAATAGTGAGGAAGTTGAGTCTCTGTACTCACTGGACTTAACCACCCGCTGAAGCAGAGCAGCTAGCAGAGTTCAGACATAGACGCGTTTCTTGTAGGCAAGCACAGCTCAGATCACTCAAAGACCAGCTGGTCTGTTTTACAGTGTGATGAAGTTTCTTCTGGAAAGACACCATGCTCCACCGCCTCTGGTAACCCGCCACCCCCCCCCCCCCCGTCTTGTTGATGGTTTCTGTAACTAGGTGTACCCACGGCCCCGCATTCTGGGGTTGGGGCTGGGGGTGCAGGTATTGTTTCAGAGAGTTCTGTTCCAATCAGTCCGCACTCAGGAACAACTACCTACCGGAAGGAGCCACTCTGAGGATATTGCTTTGCATGAGATCAAGTATAATGAGCGCTGAAGACAATCGTTCTGGCGTTTGGGGGGCAGAAATGGAGGGCCACTGTGCCTCCCGCCCAGCGAGAAAGGGAAGCCAAGGAACATCTTGCTTTATTGTGGGTGATTCAGAACAGAAGAAGAAGGCGGGAAGAGAATAAAGAAAAAGTAAGAAGCACCGTTTCGTAAACATACCAAATTTTTCAGCTGTTTCCTCACCAGGAATGTATTGGTATTCAAGATTTAAGACCTTCAGAGAAATGAAATTTGGCAAAACGGCAACTATGAAAGGGAAAATGAAAATGCAGTCATGTCACTGCATCTTTTACAGTAAAGAGTAACAGCTTTAAAATAAAGAGTATTTATAAAGTGATAGAAACTAATACAAAAATTCAGATTGAATTTATGACTAAGTAGATAAAACCAAACTTTGCTCAGAAAATAATTCTGATAACTGGAAATATTTAAAATTCTGGAAACAAATACACTTTATGAATTGAGAAATTCATTTGAGATCAGATATCGGTAGCCACTGTTTTGTTCTTTGACATCAATTGCATTTTTTAAATGAGGCTTGATGTGACTGTCTACAGAAGCATCTTAAACCACAATTTTAAGATTATAACTCTTACCGAATGGGTTGGCGTCAAAGCAATGTCCAGAAAAATTAAGTTCTTTGAGTTTTTTGCAGGAAGCTAGTACAGTCATGAGAGACTTAAAATCCGAAAGGAAATTACATTCCAGATGGAAGGTATGAAGGTTTGGAGAATTCTGAATCAATTTGACTGTAAAATATCAAGGATTTTCAGAAGTTAGAAAATACTGCCATTTGCTATCAGAATCAGCCATGTAATTTATTATTCTGTTTCAGTAACACTGAATTAAAACACGGCACCACCATGTAATGATCTAAGAATCAGGCCACTCTGGGCTTAGGTTCAGATTCGGC
This sequence comes from Carlito syrichta, assembly GCF_000164805.1. Lineage (NCBI taxonomy): Eukaryota > Metazoa > Chordata > Mammalia > Primates > Tarsiidae > Carlito > Carlito syrichta. The sequence goes on from NW_007253908.1 coordinate 402,920, forward strand.
AACTGACCAGCAAGCAACAGGAACTTGGGCAAATCATTGACCCCCTGGGGACTGGTTCTCTCATCTATAAAATGTGGATATTGATTTAATAAAGTCACCCGGAACTTTAATACCCTAATATCTCTAAGTTTGTACATGACACTTGCACAGTAAGAATCCTATGCAAAGAAACAGAAAAGGAATGACAGCTCTGAAGCAAAATCTAAATTCGATGCAAAAATTGCTGACAAATATTACCGCCGCCAGCTTCGGTGTCAGCAAATATTTTGTGTGCGACTCTGCCTGTCAATTTCTTCGAGTTTTACTTTACTGTTTCTTTTTAACTTAAAAACAAAATAAATTTATTCTCACACAGTTTTGGAGGCCAGAGTCTGAAATCAAGTTGTTGGCAGGGTTGCACTCCCTCTAAAAGCTCTATGAAAAAAATGCCCTTTTTGCCTCTTCCGGCTTCTGGTAGGTGCTGGCGTTCCTTGATTTGTGACTATATTTCTTTAACCGTTGTCTCTGTGTCACATTGCTTCCTTCTCTTCTTCTGTGTCCTGTCTTCTGTCTGTTTCAAATCTCTCTCTGCCTTTTAATTTATTTGTAATTTTAAAGATGTGGGGTAGAGTTTTACATTTCTTCAGTCTTTAGTGTTCCGTGTTTACTAAACTAAGGAATCGATGGAGCCTGAGTCATTTTGCTGAATGCTGTATTTAAGGAAGATGGCTGCACAAGATCCCATCAACCACAAGGATAAGCTGGTGAGGAACATGAGTAGTTTCCAAGGGCTACCTATCAGCGCATTTCTTTCTACTTAGCTGGCAGGTCTGTAAATTGCAATGTAAGAGAAACTAAACAAAAACAAAAAAAGGCAACTCTCCAAATTATTTTGGAGAGTCAGTATAACAAGGGTGAAGAGCTCAGATGAGGGGAGCAAAATTCCTGTGTCTGAGTCACAGATCTACATTTCCTTAGCTGGATGACTTGAGCAAATGACTTAACCTCTTTCTACCTCCATTTTCCCAGTAGTAATAGTACCTTATCTCATAGGCTGGGTGTGAAGATTAAATAAGTTAATTTTTGTGACGTGCTTAGGACAATTCCTAGCATGTGGTAAGGGGTCAAACATCAGATAGCTCTCTGTTTTCTTAAGGAGAAAGAGTGCTATTCTGGCCAAGCATGATGGCTCACGCCTGTAATCTCAGCATTCTGGGATGCCAAGGCAGGAGGATTGCTTGTGCCCGGGGGTTTGAGATCAGCTTGGACAACACAGTGAGATCTCATCTCTTTTTTTTTTTTGAGTTGGAGTCTCACTCTGTTGCCCAGGCTGGAGTGCAATGGCACGCTCACGACCACTGCTGCCTCCACCTGCTGGGCTCAGGCCATCCTTCTGCCTCAGCCTTCCAAGTAGCTGAACCACAGGCATGCGCCACCACACCCAGGTAATTTTTAAATTTTTATTGTAGATATGAGGTCTCGCCTTGTTGTTCGGGCCGGTCTCAAACCCATGAGCTCAGGCAGTCCTCCCACCTCCACCTCTCAAAGTGAGAGATCTCATCTCTTAAGAGCCATTGTGGCTAGTTTGGAACTTTAACTCTTAAATAATTTATTGAAGGCCAACCCCCTCACGTCCCCTCCCACTGTGGGAGCTTTTCTGCCCTCTCAATAAATCCTGCTTAAAAAAAATTTTTGTAATACATAAATAAATAATTGAAAAATAAATAAACAAACAAGCAAATAAATAAATTATCGGCCAAGTCGTTTTTCCAATGGATACAAATACAAGTAAATCAAAGTGGTGTTCTTACCTAATTTGGAAGAATCATACTTGGATTTAATATTGATTAATAATTTCTCCATATGGTGGAAGTTTGGAAATCCTTCAGGAAGGACTAAATAATCATTTACTTGGTCATACAAAGTCACAGACAGTTCTCTCAGGCACAGGAACTTATCCAAATTAGGAAAGAGTTGTTCTGTAAAGCAGTATAGTTGCACATTAATAATCTAAAGGGTTCCAAATGAAAAGTCTAAAACTGTTACTTTAATGCATGCAAGTATTTCTACCTTTTTTTTTTTTTTTTTTCTTGAGTCAGGGTGTTACTCTGTTGCCTAGGCTGGAGCACACCGGGGCACACTGCAGCCTCAAGCTCGCAGCTCACCGCAGCCTCAACCTCCTGAACTCAGGCAATCCTTCCATTTCAGCCTCCCAGGTAGCTGGGACTACAGGTGAATGTCACCAGACCCAGCTAATTTTTTTTTTTTAAAGACAAAGTCTCACTACGAAGTCCAACAATTAGGTTCACGAGCCATCCTAGAAAAGGTGCTACGTAACCCATTGCTAAATATCACTACAATCACCTTCAAAGTACTCTCCTTGAGGAGCTATGCACTGACGCCAGCACCTAGTCCACCCGTCCAAGCAATATGGTAACTCTTTTTCTGGAATGGCCAAACTGCTGTCACTATATATGGAGGACTGTCAATTAAGTTGGCGAATTTGCCACTGTGCACTCACATTGGCAGCACTGTAAAATAACTGTATTGAGACACCCTCCCTACTCACCTGATCTGGCCCCAATGACTTTTTTCTTTACCTGAAGATAAAGGAAAGAGTGAAAGGAAGCCATTTGAGGACATTCAGGACATCAAGGGTCATACAAGGACAGCGCTGATGGCCGTTCCAGACAAAGAGTTCCAATATTGCTTTGATGAGTAGGCCAGGTGCTGGCATCGGTACATAGCTTCTCAAGGGGAGTCCTTCAAAGATGACCATAGTGGTATTCAGCAACGAGGTGTATAGCACTTTTTCCAGGATGAGTTTGCGAATTTAATTGTTGGACACATATGTGGCCTAGGCTAGTCGTTGTTTGTTTGTTTGTTTGTTTGTTTTTGAGTCAGAGTTTCACTCTGTTACCCAGGCTGGAGTGCAGTGGCATGATCAGGGTCACTGCAGCCTCGACCTGCTGGGCTCAGGTGATCCTTCCACTCCAGCCTTCCAAGCAGCTTGAACTACAGGCACGCACCATCATGCCCAGCTAATTTTTAAAATTTTATCGTAGAGATCAGGCTCACCAAGTTACCCGGGCTGGTCTCGAACCCATGGGCTCAGGCAATCCCTCACTTCCACCTCCCAAAGTGCTAGGATCACAGGCGTGAGCCACCATGCCCGGCCCCAGGCTGATCTTAAACTCCTGGGCTCGAGCAGTCCTCCCACCTCAGCCTCTGGAAGTGCTGGGATTACAGGTGTGAGACTCTTCGCCTGGCCAATTTCCACATTTTCAAATGAAAACCTTCCACATACCATAAAACATTCTTTAGAAAGTGCATATTTGAAGATATTGCTATTTGCAGCTTTTAACTGAGTATGTATACATGGAAAGTTCTGTGCTACTCTCTGGACTCACAGAAATAAATAAGTGATCTCTTCAACAAATGGTGTGGGAACAACTGTATTTGCACTTGAAAAATAATGAAGTTAGCCGGGCTTGGTGGCTCAGTCTGTAATCCCAGCACTTTGGGAGGCTGAGGTGAGTGGATTGCCTGAGACCGCGGGCTCGAGACCCGCCTGGGCAGGCGAGACCTCATCTCTACAATAAATCAAAAAATCAGCCGGGCGTGGTAGCGTGCACCTGTAGTTCCAGCTACTTGGAAGGCTGAGGCGGAAGGATGGCCGGAGCCCAGCAGATCGAGCCAGCGGTGGCCGGGAGCAGCCACTGCACTCCAGTCTGGGTGACGGAGTGAGACTCCAACTCAAAAAATAATAATAATAATAATAACCAAGTTGAACTCTTATCTCCCATGACATAAAAAATCTACTCAAAATGGGTCAACAACATGAATATAAGAACTAAAATAATATAAAAGGGGTAAATCTTTATGACTCTAGATTTGGAAATGGATTCTTAGGTATGAAATAAAAAACCTAGCAAAAAAGAAAAAACAAATAGATTTCATCGAAATGAACCTGGGCACAGTGACTCACACCTATAATCCCAGCACTTTGGGAGGCGGAGGCAAGAGGATTGCCTGAGCCCATGGGTTCAAGACCAGCCTGGGCAACATAGCGAGACCTCATCTCTACAAAAAATAAAGAAACTAGCTGTGCATGGCGGCACACCCTTGAAGTCCCAGCTACTCAAGAGGCTGGGGATCATCTGAACCCAGGAAGTCAAGGCTGCAGTGAGCTATGATTGTACCACTGCACTCCAGTCTGGGCAACAGAGGGAGACCCAGACTCAAAAAAAAAAAAATTTATATAAAACCATCTACGGGGCTGATGCATACGTTCGTAGCATTTTCCGCGAATGTCGCACAGTGGCTGACAGGTCACAGTCCCTCCCATTTGCTCATTCTCGGGGTGACTGAGGTGGAGCATCATGGCTTAAGGCATTTAAACAGTCAACAAGGGCACCTGCATGATCAATGTTTCTATACCTACCCCTGAAATGTACCCCACATCTTTATAATAAAAATTAAAGTAAAAAAATTAAAAATAAAATAAAGCATTTAGACAGTCTTCATCAAAGCCCAAAGGTCTTCCTGAACACGGGGGATCAGGCAGGTCAAAGTGGCCCTCTTCGAAACGACAAGACTGTTTTCTTGCCATGCTTTCCCCAGTGGCATTCTCCCCGGGGCCCTGCACACATGTTTCCAGCCGTCTCCGCTGCCTTGACTCCTCTGTCACACTCAAACAGAAGGATATGTCGGAAGTGTTCGTTTTCTCCACTTGACACTCCAACTTCCTTAGCCCACAAATAGCCCTAACTTTCTTCAAGTTGTCAAAATGCAAAAGCACAACACTCACACCAAATGACAAACTCCCAACAGCACAGGCTTGCCATGCCAAAAACAAACGCTACAAACGTATGCATCAACCTTGTGTGTGTGTGTGTGTGTGTGTGTGTGTGTGTGTGTGTGTGTGTGTATGCAGGTATACCTTGTGACTGAAGTCTCCCTGAGATTTCAAGAGATTCCAAGGAAGACAGGGTGACAAGCAATTCGTGCTCTGAGACACTGAGTTCTTCAAATGTGTGTATGGAGCACTTGGTGACAGAGGCCTTACACAACTCCAGAGCCGGACGAATGCTTTCAAGAAAGCCTCCGCTGGAGAATAAATGGAGTTCGATGTGCTGTGAAGCTGGGAAAACTTCCGTGAGAACCCTGAGCATCTCCTGGTCGACACCGTTCACATGAGACACATGCACTTCCAGGCAGGGAAGCTTGTGAGGCTTTGGAGAGAGTCTCCAGTAGCCAGTACTGATGTCCGGTGGTGCCCGGCGTTCAATGTTGTAAAACCTCTGATGCATAGCCTCTTTTTCGGCTAAATTTTGCTCCCATTCATTCATAGCCACAAAGGCAGAAGCATAATCCTGATCCACGGTGGGCGCCGGTGATATGTCCCAACCTGCTACCTCTGATAAACGTTGCATGTGTGGTACTTTATTTCCTCTTATCAAGACTTTGATGCTTTTCAGCAGGAGCAGGCTTTCTGGGTGGTCAAAAAAGTACTGGGACTTAAGTGTCATCAAAGACAGTGTTCTCCCTTGAAGGAAGTGCAAAATAAACGGAGAGCATGCAGGGGTGCTGTTGCTTCGGTAAGCAATTTTCAGGGCCAGAGCCAGGATTTCTTCTGAAACCATCGAAAAGCAAGCTTGTGGAGCCATTTCCCACAATACTCGAATTGCTTCCGTGTTCAGGGAACTTCCCAGATGGTTCTTTGAGGGGTCAACCTTCTCAGACATACTCTCCAACGGCTCTTTCTTCTCCGCCAAACGAAGCAAATGAGATACAATCTGGGGCCCTGACTTTGCCGAAGGGTAGCGGGAGACATAATTTAAAAAATCACCATAGGTGCTCATAGCCACTATGGATGAGCTGATTCGTCTCAAATAAGACAGTCCCAAATCTTGGTCTTCCTGCCCATCTGAATCCAGGAGTTCAATCAGCCTCATCCCAGCAAGAAATTCTTGGAATGCAGGATTTAAGAACCGGTAGACTGGTCTCAGTCTCTGGGCTGTGAATTTGCTCATCAGGTACGTGGTTAGTTCTTCATCCTCGTCAACCCCTGCGTTTGTGAGGTCATCACCACTGAACTCAAAGCAAGACGAGAAAAGCCCTTTCAAGGCCAGCGCCCCACAGGAGGACACGGTTGCTCTGAGCAGTTCTGCTGTCGTTTGGTGCCTTAAGAAAAGGCACTGAATGTACAATCGGAAAACGGCCACATCATCAAAGGACAGGTCGAACGGACACTGACACCAGTGAGCACAGACTGCCGCCACAAAGAGGGGCGTTTTCTGAATTCCTTGCAAGTGTTCGTTCTTTCCAAAGTGAACCATAAGCTTGCGCAGACGGGTTACATTATCTGAAAAGAGCTTTCGTAATATGTAGACAGTATTGTAGAAAGGAAATGCTTGGATCTCTAGGACTGTATTGAGGTATCGGCGGATGTCCCTGGTCCTGTTTGTTCGAACAGCAATCAACAAGCAGGTCCGCGATGAGAAGTTTTTTTGAATCAGTTTTCCTATGACTTGGGGAACTAAACACATTTCTTTGTAGTCATCTACAAGGAACAACACCTGATTCTTCAACTCCTGGAGGATATTCCTCATGCAGGTTTCAGTGACACATCCCTCTTTCTCTAGGAGTTGGTCACAAATGAGGCTGGCCAGTCCCTGGTCCGGGCTGGTGGAACTGAGAGAGAGGTAGAAGACCAGCTGGAACCTGTTTAACAAGGGACAGCATCCCGAGGCCCATAAAAAGGCGATTTTCTTCAGGAAGACTGTCTTTCCGCTGCCAGCTTCGCCCTCCACACACATGACAGAGTTCAAGTTGGCAAGGACTTCAGGCAACACCAGGGGCTCTTGCCCAGGGTGGCCGATGTTCTTGGAAGCCATGGACAGATCACAGCCCAGCAAGTGGGCTGTGGGTCTATCCGAAGAGATCTCGAGCAGAGACATGTGGCAGAAGCGGCTGCTGGTGTAGGCTGCTCTCAGTCGCTCACTCAGGCTCTTGGCCTCTGGAAACCACTGGGCTTCGCTCTGGGCCATCTCTGCAAAGAGAAGAAAGGGCCCAGTGGCATTCACAGTCACATCTCTCTCGGTCCTCACTCCATGCTCGCTTCGCTATGTGATTCTGCCTACCTGCTGTGAGGTTTTCGGACCTCCCACGCCATCTACGATTCCCACATGGGGATCCTCTCATGGCTTTTGCCACCAAGTGAGCATGTGGGGAGCATGTGCCAAAGGGCCCTACTTGCCACGGAGACCTAGAAACCATGTGTGCTCCTGAGAAGCGCCACAGAATCCCATAATTCCCCATTTTAATTTGTCTCCGAGTCAGGGTCTCACTCTGTCGTCCAGGCTGGAGGGCAGTAGCAGGACCATGGCTCCCTGCAGCCCTCGACCTCCCGAGCTCAGGTGATCCTTCTGTCTCAGCCTCCCGAGGGGCTGGGACTAGAGGCACACACCACCACGCCCAGCTAATTTTTTTGCAGAGGGGAGGTCTCACCATGTTGCCTAGGCTGGTCTGGAACGCCTGGGTTCAAGCAATCCTCCTGCCTCGACCTCCCAAAGTGCTGGGATTCCAGACGTGAGCCACGGTGCCTGGCCTTATAATTTCCCATTTTAAAATCTCAGGAAAGGAGCTTGCTGAATGGGGCCTTGAAACACTGTTTGTGTGTAGTTGAGCCATGCTGGCTACTATCATTTTGTTCCTGCACACACGCTGGAGATGGAATCCTATGATTTCCCTTGCGATGGTGCTCGTCTGTGGGAACTCTTTGGACAATCATAAACACTCTTTCTTTTCAAATCCCCTGCATACAAATGTATTTACACATGCATTCGATACCTGGTGCTAAAGTTCTTACCTGGCACTGTAGAACTCATTGCTACTGAATCTTCAAGATTGCTTTCACTTGTGATTTCCTTTGAAAAATAAAATCCTTTGTTAAGTCAAAATATGCATAAAAGGGTGAGACATCATGCTGAAATTGGGGACCCAGCATCTTCTAAACACAGCCCACCCTCCAATACTTATGCTGAGTGAGGGGAGAAGTGCTCCAAATGTGAAACAATAAATAATCTGCAAACATCCGCAAGAGTATGTGATCCCAAGTGATTCATAGACGACACAATTCATGGGTGAGTACTCTTCAGGTGATCAGAATTACGGTGTCTAGGGCAAGAAGGACCCTTCAAAAATCATTCAGGGCTGGGCTCGGTGGCCCAGCCTGTAATCCCAGCACTTTGGGAGGCCGAGACGAGTGGATTGCCTGAGCCCGTGGGTTCGAGACCAGCCTGGGCAACTTGGTGAGACCTCATCTCTACAATAATTTTTTAAAAGTGAGCTGGGCGTGGTGGTGCGTTCCTGTAGTTCCAGCTACTTAGAAGGCTGAGGCAGAAGGATCACCTGAGCCCAGCAGGTTGAGGTTGCGGTGGCCAGGAACGTACCACTGCCCTCCAGCCTGGGTGACATTAGGGGCAACCTCTGGAGTTAGTTAACTACACTTTTAATATTACACATCTGGGATATGGAAGGGCTATGTGTCATCCTTTAAAAAATGCGCTGGTTATATATTCCCAAACTCTTTTCTTCAGTGTCACTTATTAATTCACAAATATGAAAGGTGAATGAAGTGAGAAAGCAAGTTGCTTTGGGTTCTTGCTGTGGGATGACCCACATAACATCCTTAGCATCTGGCCTCAAAATAATGTTGTATGCGTGTGCATTAAATTGGTAGGGGCTTATATCCCAGAGAACCATGTTGGATTACTCAGCTTGAAGGGGTCAACCTGTTATCTAGGTTTATGATTTTTGTGGGGCATTTGCTTTTATTAAAGAACGTCATCCCAGGCCTGGAGAAGGCCAAGGAGTAAGTCTGGCCTTACGGCCCTCCAAATGAAGACCATAGATAGGATCCATTTAGCCTGAATGCTAGTCAGCTCTAAGAGTCTGAGCCCGAAAGCAGAAGATTGACTGTGTTATACTGGCTTAGTATGGGATCCCCATCTGCACCTAGAACATGATATAGGTGCTTAGTTGATTTTTGCAGAATTTATTTATTGACTTATTTATGATGAGAAATCCCTGTTCAAAACAGTTTTCAATCACACGAGCACATACTGCTGAAACAAAGTGGTGGTGTTCATCATTACCGGTAATTCACAGAGTTTGCTATGGCTCTGAAGGTCTGGCATCGCTTCTGCAAAGGACTTCATATTTTGGAGAAACTGACAGCTAAGCATAAAAGTTAAAAGTTACAAAAAGAGTTGTACGCAATTAAGTATTTGCATTAGGTTTCTAAAAACACAGAAATTTTAGCGATAAGCATTAAGTATAAAACTATAATTTCCAGTGATTCTGTCAGGGTCATCATCAGGCAAGACATGTGGATTGTGATAGTCTCTGCAAAATAAATGTAAATGGTTTATAAAGTGATAGAAAAGATGGCCGGGGAAGTTGGTAGAATGAGCGCATATTTACCACTCATCCATGGAAAAGACTAAAATGAACTTAAAGAATCAAAAATAGAGAAGAAAACTCTACGGATTCTGGAACAGCCTGGGCAACAGAGTGAGACTCCAACTCAAAAGCACATTAGTGGAAAAACTAGTAAAATCCAAATAAAGTCTGGCGTTTAGTTAACACTAGTGTACCATGAATCCCTACCTCTCGCCACACACAAAAATTAACTCAAGATGAATCTAAGAATTAAATGTAAGACCTGAGACTATAAAAGTCCTAGAAGAAAACCTAGGAAACACTCTTCTGGATGTCAGCATAGGTGAAGAATTTATGACGAAGACTCCAAAACCAATTGTGACAAAACCAAAAATAGACAAATGCAACTTAACTAAAAAGCTTCTGCTTGGCAAAAGAAATAATCAACAGAGTGAACAGAAACTCTATGGAATGGGAAAAAAAGGTTTGCAAATTATGCCTCAGACAAAGGACTAATAGCCAGACTCTACAAGGAACTCAAAGACAACTCAACATGAAAAAGCCAAACAATCCCATCAAAAAGTGGGCAAAGGACATGAAGACAGTTCTCAAAGGAAGACATATAAGCAGCCAATAAACATGAAAAACGCTCAACATCACTAATCACCAGAGAAATGCAAATTAAAACCACAACGAGATATCACCTTACACCAGTTAGAATGGCTAAATTATTAAAAAGTCAAAGAACAACAACAACAACAAAAAAAGGAAATAAAAAGCCAAAGAATAACAGATGTTGGCTTGATTGTGAAGACAAGGAGCACTCACTCACTGTTGGTGGAACTGGAAAGTAGTTCGGCCTCTGTGAACAGCAGCATAGAGATTTCTCAAAGAACTGAAAATTGAAAAACCATTTCATCCTGCTACCAGGGATCTACCCGAAGGAAAAGAAATCATTATATAAGAAAGATACCAAAGGCTGGGCATGGTGGCTCACACCTATAATCCCAGCACTTTGGGAGGCCAAGGTGAGAGGATTGCCTGAGTCCACGAGTTCGAGACCAGCCTGGGCAACTGGGCAAGACCTCATCTCTACAATAAATCAAGAAAAATTAACCCGGTGTGATGGTGCGCACCTGTAGTTCCAGCTACTTGGAAGGCTGAGGCGGAAGGATCGCCGGAGTCCGGCAGGTCAAGGCTGCAGTGGCCGTGTTGAGCGTGCCACTGCCCTCCATCCTGGGCGACAGAGTGAGACTTCGACTCAAAAAAAAAAGGAAGAAAAGAAAGATACCTGTCCTCATAGGTTCCTCGCAGCAGTATTTACAATAGCAAAATCATGGAACCAACCTGTGCCCACCAACGATTAGCTGAATAAATAAAATGTGGTATATATACGCCATGGAATACTATGAAGCCATAAAAAAGAATGAAATCATGTGTTCTGCAGCAACATGGTGGAAGCTTGAGGTCATCATCCTAAGTGAACTGAATCAGAAAGAGAAAACCAAACCTGTTCTCACTTACAGGTGGGAGCTAGCTATGCATAAAGATGGGCATAAAAGACACTGGGAACATCAGTAAGGGGAGAGGTGGGCAAAGGGGTAAAGGTTCACAAGTTTCCTGTCGAGTACAATGTTTCCTACCTGGGCAATGGACCACCTGAGACCCCCTCCCCATCATTGCACAATATGTCCATATACCAAACATGCACTTAAACCTACTGATTCTAAAAGAAAACAAAATGCAGTGTACCAATGTAACAATTCTTAATTTTGAGAAATGTATCATGATAGTGTAAGAGGTGAGCATTGGGGTAAACTAGGTATGGTAATACATAGGAACTCTTTGTATTACTTTGTACTTTTTCTATATTATTAAAAATCTTCAGGCCGGGGTCGGTGGCTCAGCCTGTAATCCCAGCACATTGGGATGCCGAGGCAAGAGGATTGCCTGAGTCCAGGGGTTTGAGACCAGCCTGGGCAAATTGGTGAGATCTTGGCTCTACAATAAATCAAAGATTTGCCGGGCATGTTGGTGCATGCCGGTAGTTCCAGCTACTTGGAAGACTGAGGCAGAGAGATCACCTGAGTCCAGCAGATCGAAACTGCGGTGGCTGTGAGTGTGCCACTGCACTCCAGCCTGAGCAACAGATTGAGACTCCAACTTAAAATAAAAAAAGGCAAGCCAGGCTCGGTGGCTCAGCCTGTAATCCCGCGCCTTTGGGAGGCTGAGGTGAGTGGATTGCCTGAGCTCGCGGGTTCAAGACCCACCTGAGCAACTTGGCGAACCCTCATCTCTACAATAAATCAAAAAATCAGCCAGGCGTGGTAGCGCACGCCTATAATTCCAGCTCCTTGGAAGGCTGGGGCAGAAGGATCGCCGGAGCCCAGCAGGTGGAGGCTGCGGTGGCTGGGAGCGGCCACTGTACTCCAGTCTGGGTGACAGAGTGAGACTCCAACTCAAAAAAAAAACAAAACAAAAATTTAGCTGGGTGTGGTGGTGCCCACCTGTAGTTCACTCAAGAGTCTGAGATGGCGGATTACTTGAGCCCAGGAGGTCAAGGCTGCAGTGAGCTATGGACCTCACCACTGCACACAGCCTGGGCGAGAGAGTGAGACTCCAACTAAAAAAATAAAATTAAAAAAAAAATCTTAAAAAATATCTATCTATCTATCCATCCATTTAGAGTTGGAGTCTCACTCCGTCGCCCAGGTTGGAGTGCAGTGGCACACTCACGGCCACCCCAGCGTCAACCTGCTGGGCTCAGGTGATCCTTCCACCTCAGCCTTCCAAGTAGCTGGAACTACAGGTACACGCCACCATGCCTGGCTAATTTCTGACTTATTGTGGAGACAAGGTCTTTCCAAGGTGCCGGGGCTGGTTCGAACCCACGGACTCAGGCAATCCACTAGACTTGCCTCCAAAGTGCTGGGATTACGTTACAGGCTGAACCACTGAGCCCGGCCAATAATTGACTATTTAAAGCAAAAATATAACACTACACTGTAAGATTTATAATGTACACGGAAACAAAAGGTTTGAAAACAATGGCACGCTGGGCTCGGTGGCTCAGCCTGTAATCCCGTGCCTTTGGGAGGCTGAGGTGAGTGGATTGCCTGAGCCCGCGGGTTCGAGACCCGCCTGGGCAGGTGAGACCTCATCTCTACAATAAATTTAAAAAAAAAAAAAATTAGCTGGGCATGGTAGCGCACGCCTGTAATTCCGTCTACTCGGAAGGCGGAGGCGGAAGGATCGCCGGTGCCCAGCAGGTGGAGGCTGCGGTAGCCAGGAGTGGCCACTGCACTCCAGTCTGGGTGACAGAGTGAGACTCCAACTCAAAAAGAAAACAATAGCACAAGAGATGGGGGGAGAAAAGGAAGTATACTGTCATATGATTCCTACATTTTAAGTCAAGTGCTATATTTTTTGAAGATGACTATGACATGTTAAACATACATATTGCAAACGCTGGAGCACGTAGTAAAAAGACAAAATAAGAATGAATAGTTAATAAGCCAACCATAGAGATAAAAAGGAGTACTGGAAAAAAATGCAAACCCCAAGAAATTAGGAAAAGAAAAAGAAAGAAACAAAGAGGATATGGAATAAATAGAAAGCAAATAACAAACTAGGTTTAAATCCAACCATGTTTATAATTGCATAAATGTAAATGTCCTCGATATTCCAACTAGAAAGCAGATATTGTCAGCCTCTTAAAAAAGCAAGACTCTGTACCCCACATCCTTAAAATATAAAAAAAAACAAGACTCATCTGTGTTGCCTACAAGAATTCATTTTGAATATAAAGTTGCAGATATATTAAAAATAAAATGATAGGAAAGCTATATTAACATCAGATAAAGACTTAATATGAAAGTTTATCAGGGATAAGGAGGGATATTTCATATGTTCTCCAAAAGATGAAAAATCAAAGGACAAAAAAACAAAACAAGCAAAAAACCAAGACATACTCCTGAAGAAGAAGAACAAGAAAAATTTATGGGCAAATAAGATAGTATGCTTAACATGATTAGTAATTCAATAGACAAAAATTAAAGTCTTCAAAATTTACAGAAATTAAAGCAATATTATGCCAAGTACAGGGGCCCATGCCCGTAATTCCAGCACTTTGGGAGGCTGAGGTGAGAGGATTGCCTGAGCTCAGGAGTTTGAGACCAAAGTGAGAGTAAAAAGCCACACATAGAGAGAGTTGATAGATTCCAGAACAAGTTCTGAATAAAACTAGACTATATCTTAGCTTATTCTTCCAAGAATTAAGAACATCCCACTGTTCCCATCAATTTGCTACATACTAAATCCAAATAAGAATGGAAAAAATTAACTACCGCTGTCAAAACACTTCAAAGCAATAAAATGATATAAAAGCATTAATTTTCTTCTATTTAAAAAAAAATTTAGCCGGGCTCGGTGGCTCAGCCTGTAATCCCGCGCCTTTGGGAGGCCGAGGTGAGTGGATTGCCTGAACCCGCGGGTTGGAGACCCGCCTGGGCAGTGAGACCTCATCTCTACAACAAATCAAAAAATCAGCTGGGTGTGGTAGCGCATACCTGTAATTCTGGCTACTTGGAAGGCTGAGGCAGAAGGATTCCGGAGCCCAGCAGGTCAAGGCTGTGGTGGCCGGGAGCAGCCACTGCACTCCAGTCTGGGTGACAGAGTGAAACTCCAACTCAAAAAAAAAAAAAATGTGTTCATACTCACCACTATACAAACAAGGAGAGAGCATTCATTTAAAAATCTGGATATGTTGACTGGGTGCGGAAACTCATGCCTGTAATCCCAGCACTTAGGGAGGCGGAGGCAAGAGGATTGCCTGAGCCCAGGGGTTAAAGACCAACCTGGGCAACTTGGCGAGATCTCGACTCTACAATAAAAAATAAAAAAACTATCCAGGCATAGTGGCTCATGCCTGTAGTTCCAGCTGCTTGGAAGGCTGAAGTGGAAGGATGGCCTGAACCCAGCAGGTCAAGGCTGTGGTGGCCACAAGTGTGCCACTGCACTCCAGCCTGGGTGACGGTGAGACTCTGATTTAAAAAAAAAAAATCTGAATATGTTAATATTTTATTCTGAAAAAAACTCTAACTACTTACATAGTGAAAACAGCAAATCTCTTTTTACAATTGAACATTTCTGAAGAGTTTGATGGGTAAAAAATTATTTGTAAGTTTAAGATTCTTAGAAAATAAATATTAAAGAAATATTTCTTCATACAATTTTTAGAGCCAAAATAGAAAATTCTGAAGTTTCAGAGCAGGAAAAAACTAGCATTCAGTTTAAGGACTGAGAAGCTGACTAGCATGGAGCTTCTCACCAGTAACATTAGAAGCTAGTAGATTCTTCACCATCACTCAATTGCCAAAGTTAGAAAAAAAAGAAGTAGAAATGTAGCAATGGCTCTACAACTTAGAACTAAAATGACTTCCAACCTATAATTCTATACCAGCTAAACTACTAAATAAGCGTGAGTAGGAGGGAAAAAAAGATATATATATATGTAATACACACACACATGCACACATATGCATTATGTGCAAACTAAAAACATGTATCTCTTATGCAATCTTTCCCAGGAAACTCTGGCAAAGTGTTCCATCCAAGTGAGTGAGTGAACCGAGAAGAGGATGACATTAGATCCAGGAAACAGGAAATACAATGCAGGAGCGAAATAACAGGAATCTCCAGAATGATGGTGAAGAAAGAGCTCGGGATCCCACGGTGACTCTAGGACAAGCAGTTCATATTAGAGCAGGTCACAGTTCAGGACAGACTTCTTCAAGAAGATGAAAATGATGAGATATTTGGTAGGTCTGAATGACTTGAGAGGAGACTTAAACATTGGGGACAATTTGAAGATGAACTGGTGCTATGTACATAAAATATTAGCAGATGGCTATATGTGTTTTGTTTTATTTTATTTTATTTTATTAGACTCAGGGAGTACAACTCTCTCTCTGACTCTTCTCGCTTGTTTTTTCTGATTATGTCCCGTGGTAATCTGCTCTCTGGAAAGGCCCACATGGCAACATCCAGTTTAAGAACTGAATCCCAGCCGGGCTCGGTGGCTCAGCCTGTAATCTCAACACTTTGGGAGGCTGAGGTGAGTGGATTGCCTGAGCCCACGGGTTTGAGACCCGCCTGGGCAACTTGGTGAGACCTCATCTCTACAATAAAATAAAAAATTAGCTGGGGGTGGTAGTGTGCGCCTGTAGTTCCAGCGACTTGGAAGGCTGAAGCGGAGGGATCGCCGGCGCCCAGCAGGTCGAGGCTGCGGTGGCCGGGAGCGGCCACTGCACTCCAGTCTGGGTGACAGAGTGAGACTCCAACTCAAAAAAAAAAAAAAAAATGAACTGAGTCCCTCAATCCAGCTGTCTGTGAGGAATCCCATCAGCAGCCCCACGAGTGTGCCTGGAGACAGACCCTTCCCCAAGCAAGTCCAAGATAACTGCAGTTCTGGCTGGCCCCCTGCTGACAGCATTCAAAGATGGTTTGAGCCAGAGGACCCAGTTAAGCCACTCCTATATTTCTGACCCTGAGAAGCTGAGTTAATAAATGCTATTTTAGTCACTAAACAACAACAACAAGATTCACTAAACAACAAAGTGAATGTTTGTTACATGGACAAATTGCATACTGGTGGGGTTGGACTTCATGTGGCCCATTCACCAGATAGTGAACATCATACCTGATAGGAAACTTTTTTTTTTTGAGTTGGGTGTCTATCACTCAGGCAGGAGTGCAGTGGCACATTCACAGCTCACCACAATCTCAAACTCCTGGGCTCAAGTGATCCTCCTGCCTCAACCTCCCAAGTAGCTGGGACGATGCGCATGCACCAATATACCTAGCTATTTTTTTTAAGAGATGAGGTCTCACTATGTTGCCAAGGCTGATCTCAAACTCCTGGGTGCAAGCAGTCCTCCCACCTTGGCCTCCCAAAGTGCTGGGATTACAGGCATGAGCCACCACACCCAGCCCCAACAGGTAATTTTCAATCCCCCCACATCCCAGATGGCTAAATATTAAAAACAAAAACAAAAACAAAACAGAACTTAACATTGTACAAACATTGTGGAACATAGTTTGACAGTTCCTAAAAAAGTTAAATATAGCCGGACTAGGTGGCTCAGCCTGTAATCCCGTGCTTTGGGAGGCCGAGGTGAGTGGATTGCCTGAGCCCGCGGGTTCAAGACCCGCCTGGGCAACTTGGCAAGACCTCATCTCTACAATAAATCAAAAATTAGCCGGGCGTGGTAGCGCGCACCTGTAGTTCCAGCTACTTGGAAGGCTGAGGCGGAAGGATCGCCGGAGCCCAGCAGGTCGAGGCTGCGGTGGCCGGGAGCGGCCACTGTACTCCAGTCTGGGCAACCGAGTGAGACTCCAACTCAAAAAAAAGAAAACAAAAAAGTTAAACATGGAATGACTATATAACCTAGCAATTCTACTATTAGGTAAATATCTCCAAAGAGTTGAATAAAGGTACGCACTGCAATAGATACCTGTACACAAATATTCCTGTCAGCACTGTTCATAATAACCAAAAGGCAGAAACAAACCAAATGTCCATGAACAGATAAAAGGATAAATAAAATGCAGTATAACCATATGGAATATTATGTGGCCACAAAAAGGAATGAAGTACTTATACAAGTTATAACATGATAAACCTCAAAACAGTATGCCAAGTGAAAGAATTCAAATGCATAAGGTCATGTTGCATGTTTCCGTGTATGTGAAATATCTAGAATAGGTAAATCCATAGACACAAATTAGGTTGGTGTCTCCCAGGGGTGGGGCATGGATTGGGGTGGAGAGATAAGGAGTGACTGCTTAATGGATGCAATTTTCTCTTGAAAATCCTTTGGAACTAGAGAGAAAGAGTGGCTGCACAGCATTGTGAGGCTGCAAAATTGTGCACTTTCAAGTGGCTCATGTGCACATTTTATTTTTTAAAGAGTGAAAAATAAGCAAATTTACTAACAAGATGATTATTTCTTCCTAGAAAAATAAAAAGATGTATAGGAAGGGAAAATAAATCAAAACTTACCGTAAGCTTCAGCTCTGCATAGCATTTGGAAAAAAAAAAAAGATGGCTCTAACAAAAGTGTGATATAACCGTAACAAGAGGAAGGCTAGACAAGAAGTATGTCACGGGAGCAAAGGGGAAAAAGGCATAAAGGCACATTCCTCGTGGTGCGAGTCAGAGGGTGGGCAAAGCCTTCATCTAAAGAGAACACGAGGGAAGAAATGAGGAAAACAGTTGTCAAAGTGCATCCAAAGTCACAGACACTAAACATTCATTCCACCCACTTGGGAAAAAACTTGGTGTGATCTTCTAATGGGTCATCGCCTTCCTTCCACTTCTCCAAACATCCCCCACAGGAGAAACACTGGACAATGTCCTGTATACCTAGAATGAAGGACATCTGATCAGTGCCCTGGCATGTGCAGTTGTCAGTTGACAAGCAGATCATGACCACCAGACCCTTAGGCGCGAGATTCTAGTTGCATCTCCCATGGGACTTTGTGACAAAGTCATAAGTTGGGTCAACAGTATAGCAATAATCGATAGAGGATTCTTGGTCCACAGTGGGGTAATCAGCAAATCGTAATCCAAGGTTCCTATGCCCCATGCATGTTGATGGACACCCTCCCTCTGCCCATTCTCCTCCCAGCCACAAAGAGATTTGCAACTGGAATCTGGAATTGAAGAGGGATGCGGGGGGCCAGCCCCTGCAGGTTTGGGGGAGTCCGTTGGAAGGTATGGTGGCGTCGGCGAATATTCTGGAGAAATAAAGAGAAAGGAAGAGACTGGACTCTGTCTAGTGCAGAAGCCGATTTAATGGGGCAAACCATAAGCCTTTTATCCTAAAGTTTTACAGGCAAGATCACAAGATTTAAGATTTTCACGTGAACACAAAGCCAGGTGGATAAGGGGCATCCCCCCATCCACCAGGTGTTTCCTCAAACATGAGGAAGGACAATCCCAATATTATTTCACTGTTCCTTATGTTTGGTTAATGTTCCTCACAAACAATATAACAATTCTAACATCATAATATTCTAATAATCAATAACTTCTAAAACGTATGCATTCCCAACACCTAATGACTAACTTAAATCCTAATACCTTTCTATTCTCTGCTAATTTTACCTGTACTATAAAAAAACTCTTAATTATAGCTCAAACCGGTTCCTAAAGAATGTGGCCCAGTCCAAAGATCACACTGGGCCGTTTCCAGGAACAATTGATTATAATCTCTTAACAAAATGGCTATTCTAAAATCCTATGTATCTATCTTATTTCTATAAAATTTCTAATTCCTAATCTTAATATATAAAGCTGATCATCAGCAATAAAACTTCTAAAATAAAACCCAAATACAAACTGTAATTGTACTAAAGCCAAAACTGCAATTAGTAGAAAATGGGAACAATGAAATTTCTAAAGTTAACTGTATACTTATAAAACCTCAAAATATCATGTTTGATCATGCTTGAACTAACATAATTCCCTGACGTAGCATGACCTATTCTACAATATTTTCTATGAATAAAATAAATTCAACTTCCATAATAAGTAGAAAAAACCTACACTAATTGTAGCTGAAGAACTGGTTTAAAAGAATGCAGCCCAGCCCAAAGTGGACGCTGGGCCCTTAGGAATATGGCCCAGTCCAAAGTTCATGCTGGGCCATTTCTGGTAACTCTAGATAATCATCTATACCATCTAAAGCTGAAAACAGCTCTCTAAATGTATATACTAATTCTACAAATATACTTTTAAATCTTATAAAGAAGCTTGTACCATATTAAAGGCTCCCAAATGTGACCTGAGTTTGAAGTGTGTTCAGTTTAAAGACGAAACCGCAGTCTGTGAGAAACGGGAACAGTGGATCCCTAGAGTCAGCCATGCCTGTCATATTCTCAGAACTTCATGCTTAGATCATCAAAGTCCCTGCTAGTGGATCACGCCAAACAACAAAGAAGGGAGGAGGGAATGGGCCTTCAGTTCCTGAACTCAACCTGGTGGTCTCAGGGTCCGCAGCCTGCCTGGATCCCTAATGCTCAGGCGGGCCTCCACAGCCGGCTCCCAACAGAGGGAAGGGTCTTGTGTCTGTTTTGCTCAGTGATGAATGTCATGAATCGAAAAGAGTGCCTAGCACTGGCCAGGCACAGTGGCTCAGAGATGAAATCCCAGCACTTTGAGAGGCGGAGGCAAGAGGATTGCTTGAGCTCAGGAGTTAGAGATCAGCCTGGGTGACATGGTGAGACCTCGTGTCTACAATAAATAAAAAAATTCGCTGGGTGTAATGGCACGTGCCTGTTGTTCCAGCCACTTGGAAGGCTGAGGCAGGAGAATCACCTGAACCCAGCAGATTGAGGCTGTGATGGCCATGAGCATGCCACTGCACTCCAGCCTGGACGACAGAGTGAGACTCCGTCAAAAAAAAAAAAAAGCCTAGCACTTATTAGGCTAGAGGGAAAAAAACATACGAACAAATTTAGCGGCCCTTATGTAAGCAAATTCATGAAGAATCAATTGCCTCTTACCCCATTATTGCCAGGTTTATTCCCTTACAAGTACGTTCAAGTTTCCTTGTAAGACTACCTTTCTTTGGAAAGAAACTGCTATTTGGCTCTTCCTGATCTTCTCCTTCGAGGGGTGCGGCCAAGATTACTATCCATACTCCTAGTATCTCCCAGCCTTCCACCGTAATAGAAACCTCCATTTTTAGCTGGGCACATGGCCACCCAGGAAAAAGATTACGTTTCCCAGTTCCTCTTATCGCTGGAGGCCATCTTCCATAAGTTCTGGTGAAGGAAGCACACACAGAAGTGTCCTGGGACCGTTTCTGGGAAACTTCCCGAAAGGACGGGGTGGGGGCAGTGATGTGGAGAAAGAAAAGACATGGTAAGATCCCAAACAGAATATGTGTGTCCATTGTTAGTCCAGACCTTAGGTTTTGAGCTCGAACCTTCACCCCCTGAGGAAGGCTTAGAAAACTGGGAGAGGATTTAGGGTGCAGCAAAGAAAAGGAATCGATCACTGATGCCGAGAAGAGTGGAGAGGTTGAGTGCAGACGATGCCAATCCGGGATCAGAAAGCCTATGTGGGACTGAGATGGTCAAACAAGCAAGTGGGTGCCAACTACTGACTCACCTGTATAGAAAAGACCCGCTTTGGCCAGAGCGGCCGCTCCCGGGGGTGAATTGTGGGGCCAGTTCTTAAAAGAGTCCAGCCGGAGTCCTTCATGAGCAAAGACGCTGTCATTGCAGTAAGCTGGAAAACAAGGCATAGGCTGAGACCAGCAGGCTTTGAGGTTACGCCTTCCTATGGACAGACGAGATGGAAGTTGATGGAGTTTGCTTCGAGGGAACTGGAGGTGTGCTTAAGAAAGGAAGGGAGGGGCAGAGAGGAGGCAAGACTGACCACGTGTTAGAACTGGGGACGCAGCATCGTGGATATATCGTGGGCATATACTATGGCAAACATATTTTTAAATTCTCTCTTTCTAATTTAGCATCAAAAAGAAACAAGGTAATCCCGCGCCTTTGGGAGGCTGAGGTGAGTGGATGGCCTGAGCCCGCGGGTTCGAGACCCGCCTGGGCAGCGAGACCTCATCTCTACAATAAATCAAAAATTAGCTGGGCGCGGTAGCGCGTGCCTGTAATTCCGGCCACTCGGAAGGCTGAGGCGGAAGGATCGCCGGGGCCAGCAGGTCGAGGCTGCGGTGGCCGGGAGCGGCCACTGCACTCCAGTCTGGGCGACAGAGTGAGACTCCAACTCAAAAAAAAAAAAAAAAAAAAAACAAGAACAAGCTAGAGACGATCCCCCTTCTCCCAAAGCCATTGTCGACAATTCAGAAAGGCCATTTCCCTTGTAGCTCCCGTAGGACCAGGCAGGTTTAGTTCTTGCCCTTTGGGATGTCCACTCCGGGGTCTCCATTGGACTTTCCACCTTTGGCTGACCCTGGGCTTTGGTTTCTGTCTTCTGCCTTCTATGAGGATTTGAAAATGAAACTTCCATTAACCTTGGTCTGCAGATTTTCTCCAGAGGAAAGCTTGCTTCCGCATTCTGCTGGACCCCAGGATTCTTGCTGTCACTTTATTTTTACTGTGAATATTCTTGAATTTCTTAACAGAATGCAGACCCATTGAAGGATGCTTTCAGAAACATTTTATCCAGAAGTTTTAGTTGTTTTAAGGAAAGTGTCAGTGAAGGAATCGACCCTGCCATATTTCCCTATGCTCATCCATGCTAAAAAAACTGTCATTCCATAAGATGAAAAATCTCTTCTGAAAATTATTTTTACAAAAAGACATAAAACACCATAAAATAAGGAGAAAAAAGAAGAGTTAAAATAGTGAGGACCAAAAAAAGCAAAAGAGGAAACTAGCAGAGTCTTTGGAATGTGTTTGAGTTTTTACCTGATGCCATAGGTAATTCTCTCTTGACCCAGGAATTCACAAAATGTTCTCCCTGAGGAGAATTAAAATTCAAGTTATTGTTTGCTTCACCTGTAAAGTATACGCCTGTCTACGCACAAGAACTGAAATAACTCCCCTCCCCCAATATGCTTCATTGGATGGAGTGGCAGAGGTTTGGAGACTCATTGTCAGGGTCACTTCTACCAGAGACCCATCTCAGAAACAGAACCGTATTTAAATATCACAGCCACACTTTGAGGAGGAAGTAAGAGACAGAGGGCGGAAACTCCATTCCGTTTCCGGAATTATATCATACATTGCATCATATCAAAATGCAATGGCATTATATCATACATTGAGCAACTGATCCTTCTGCAATCATTGTGCCCGGATTTCTTTCTTGAGAAAACACCTCCCTTCCTCCACCTTTAGGCCGCATTTTCTGGAGAGTCTGGTCTTCTGGGTCATGTTAGTCGATACATTCTCACTGTTGCTTAAGCCCATTTGGGTTGGATTTCTGTCACTTGCCACCAGGAAATGCTTCCTGATGCAGAATAAGTTACCAGCTGGGAGGAGCCAGCTCTTTGCTGCTGTGGGTGATGGTAGCTAAGTCAAAAGCTCTTAAGCAAACCTTCAGATGAGGGCGCGAGAGGCAGTCAGGAAAGGTGGTCCGGTCAAAAGGAGAAAGACTATGAGGAAAGCAGTCTTCTAGAACCCATCGAAAGCCATTTTAAACCAGGCATGGTGGCTCATTCCTGTAATCCCAGCACTTTGGGAGACTGAGGCAGACGGATCGCTTGAGCCCAGGAGTTCATGATCAGCCTGGGCAACATAGTGAGAATTCGTCTCTACAAAAAGTAAAATATAAAACAAAATAAACTGGTGGTGTGCGCTTATAATCCCAGCTACTTGGGAGGTTGAGGCGGAAGTAGCACCTGAGCTGAGGAGGTCAAGACTGTGGTCAGCTGTGATCACGTCACTGCACTACAGCCTGGGTGACTCCAATTCAAAAACAAACTCCGAAACAAACCAAAAAAGTCATTCCTGGAAAAATGAATTCAAAGCTTAGCAAGTAAAGGTGATATGTTTTCACTTTGCAGATGAATGGTAGGGAGATAAAAGAAGAGGAGAAGAAAGAAATTGAACACATGACAAAAAAGAATGCCTCTTCTGCTTCAGATATTATTAGGTAATCAAAACTTGAGGGAAAAATATGCTGTTATACATTACCGTTACATCAATGAACCCCTTGTAGCTTTGAATATATTGGGCAATTTCCGCTGAGGATTTCTTACTTTGAAGAAATTCGCATCTATAATTAAGAAATATAATTAAAATGTATCCCAATACTGTGATACAGGTGTCCTGTATGACAATGAACATTTATTAAAACTTGTTGAGGCTGGTGTGGTGGCTCACACCTGTAATCCCGGCACTTTAGGAGGCCGAGGCAGGAGGACTGCTTGAGCCCAGGAGCCTGAGACCAACCTGGACCACCTAATGAGACCCCATCACTACAAAAAAAAATTAGCCAGGCATGGTGGCTCACACCTGTAGTGGCAGTAACTCAAGAGATTGAGAGGAGGATCACCTGAGCCCAGGAGGTTGAGGCTGCGGTGAACCATGATCATGCCATTACACTGCTGCCTGGGTAACAGAGTGACATTCCAACTACAAAAAAAAAATGAATGTTGACTTGTGGAATTTTATTATCCTTCGATAAGGCTGTCCAAAAATTTACCCCAAAACTTACTTATTAGAATTATCATTGTTTTCATATAATTATTCTTTACTTCCATTAGCAACAACATCTGTAATTATTTAAAATTAAAACTTCAGACCGGGCGCGGTGGCTCACACCTGTAATCTCAGCACTTTGGGAGGCAGTTATGAGAGGACTGCTTGAGTCTTGGGGTTTGAGAGCAGTCTGGGCAATTTGGCGAGATTTCGTCTCTACAATAAATCAAAAAATTAGCCAGGTGTGGAGGTGGATGCCTGTGGTTCCAGTTACTTGGAAGGCTGAAGCAGAAGGATCACCTGAGCTCAGCAGGTCCAGGCTGTGGTGGCCATGAGCGTGCCACTGTACTTCAGACTGGGAGACAGAGTAAGATTCTAACTCAAAAAAAAAAAAAAAATTAAATCTTCAGATATCTTTCTCTTGAAACAAAATATACAATGTAATTGCTGGGCATGGTGGCTCATACCTGTAATCCCAGCACTTTGGGAAGCAGAGGCGAGAGGATTACCTGAACCCATGGGTTCAAGACCAGCCTGGGCAACATGGCAAGACCTCGTCTCCACAATAAATTAAAAAATTAGTGACCCACACCTGATCACCAAGAAACTGGTGATCCACACCTGTAATTCCGGCTATGTGGAATGCTGAGGCAGAAGGATTGCCTGAGCCCAGCAGGTCAAGGCTGTGGTGGCTGCAAGCATGCCACTGCACTCCAGCCTGGGTGACAGACTCCAACTCACAGCAAAACAATATAATCAGAGACTGATTTACAGTAAGTATATGATGGAATTTTTGTTTTTTAAATTAAGCTGCAGTGACTAAATCTAGTTCCTGTGGTCATTTGAAAGCTATTTGCAAGCCGGGCTCAGTGGCTCAGCCTTTGGGAGGCTGAGGTGAGTGGATTGCCTGAGCCGACAGGTTCAAGACCTGCCTGGACAACTTGGCAAGACCTCATCCCTGCAATAAATCAAAAATGAGCCGGGCATGGTAGCGTGCGCCTCTAGTTCCAGCTACTTGGAAGGCAGAGGCGGAAGGATCGCCGGAGCCCAGCGAGTTGAGGCTGCGGTGGCCGGGAGCGGCCACTGCCCTCCGGTCTGGGTGACAGAGTGAGACTCCAAAGAAAGCTATTTGCAGGAAAGAGAACTATATTTTTAAAATAACAATATATTTTATCTACTAAACAAAAAAATGACCAATAGACTTAAAAAGTAATGGATATTAATTTATAAATTTTGAATTTTAGAAAAGTATCTTAAATACCCTTTTAAAAAACATGCCTTTTCCATAAAATAGAAGCAGTTTTAAAATTAACTTTAGGCCGGGCATGATCGCTTATGCCTGTAATCCCAGTGCTTTGGGAGACTGAAGGGAGAGAATAAGCCTCAGTGTTCGAGAACAGTGTGGACAACATAACAAGATTCCATTTCTACAAAAAAGTTTAAAAAATTAACCAGCCATGGTGGCATGCACCTGTGATCCCAGCTACTCAGGAGGCTGAGGCAGAAGGATCGTCTGAGCTCAGGAGGTCATGATGAGTTGTGATCATGTCATTGCACTCCAGCCTGGGCGCCAGAGTGAGACCCTGACTCAAAAAAATAAATAAATAAAAACAAGAAGAAGAAATAACAAAGCCATCCTATAAAACTGTAGTCTAGCTGAACATGGCGGCCGACGCCTGTAACCTCAGCACTTTGGGAGGCAGAGGCAAGAGGATTGCCTGAGCCCAGGGGTTCGAGACCAGCCTGGGCAACTTGGCGAGACCTTCTCTCTACAATAAATCAAAAAGCAAGCTGGGTGTGGTAGCATGAATTTAGTCCCAGCTAATCGGGAGGCTAAGGCCCAAGGATCACCTGAGCCCAGCCGGTTGAGGCTACAGTGGCTGTGAGCATGCCACTGGATTCCAGCCTGGGCAACAGAGTGAGACCCTGATTCAAAAAAAAAAAAATGGAAGTCCAAGAAGCAAAAGATAAAGTAATCAACAAGAGACTTGGGGATTCTCAGCTCTTAAATTTATTCATTCCAGTTCTTATATTTATCGGTCAACCCTGTGCTTATGATGACAGATGGATTAAAGGTAAAACAGTCATCTTCACACAATGCATGGTATGTACCGGGCATCGGCTCCATTTACTTTCTTTCTAATCCTCACAACCACCCTGCAAGCTATGTATTGTTGTCTGCTGTGAAAGTTGCAGATACCAGGATGAAATCACTTTTGTCAGATTCACACAAAATGGGCCTGGGAAAGCACAAAGCAGGGTGGGGCTCGTGCTTACATGTCTGAGATTGGAACCTTCTAAAAACGCTTCCCACAAGAAACCCCTTCCCGCAGCTCCTATTTTGCATGCCTCACACAGTTTGCACCTAGATACCTCCTCCTCTGAAGTCAATCCCTCCCCATTCCTTAGGACAGCGGCAATTCCAACAGGGTAAGATTTAGCTGGAAAGAACACTTGCCCTGTAAGGACATTTCTCCACCCATGAACTGACAACTCTGGCTTCTAGTTTTCAGAGCCAATGAATTCTGTTTCATTTATTTATTTAGAGACAGGGTCTCGTTCTGTCACACAGGCTGGAGTGCAGTGATGGGATCTGGGCTCACTGCGGTCTCCACTCCCTCCACTCATGCAGCCGTTCTGTATGAGCCTCCCAAGTAGCTGGGACTACAGGCACACAGCTACTCTTTTGATTTTGTGTACACATGGGGTCTTGCTGTGTTGCCCAGGTTGGTCTAAAACTCCTGGCCTCAAGTAAGCCTCCTGCCTCAGTCTCCTGAAGTACTAGGATTACAAGCGTAAGTCGCCACGCCTGGCCAATGAACTCTGATTCTAAGACGCTTATGCGACCTTCTCCCTTTAGCCAGTAAAAGTTTCCCTTTACCCTTACTGATTTATTCTTTACCCGCATCTGATTTATCATTAGATAAATCTGTTGATAAAACAGATAAATTTGCCAAAGTGCATCCCAAATTCTAGTCCTCTTTCTTTTAGTCTCAAATAAATTTGGCGTATTTGGAGATATTTTTCTCTAACAACGTTTGTCTTAGGTTGGCACTGCGTTTTACATACAGACTCGGGCAGGGGCAGTAACTTGGTAAGGGTCTGGTGGTCAGGTAGCCGCAGGTTCAAGCCTGGCTCTGGCTATCTCCTTGTTTGTATCAGCAGGCCTGAGTTCCTGCCACTCTAGGGCTGGTTGCTGGACTGAGGCCTCCTCTCCCTGTGCTCAGGGCCTTACCCTCTGCCCTACGTCAAAGAAGGTAGAGCGGGCCGTTCCAGACAGGATGTGCAGCTCTAGTTGGTGCCAGTCATGTGATAACGTGCGACTGTGTATAACCCAGCCACTTTAACCACGTGGCCCTGAGGCAGTGAAACCTGAGCTGAGACCAGGAGCTTGTGTTCCAGCCAGGGCTGATGTTTAGCGGGGACATACACGCAGGGGGCCTGGTCAGCACCGTGTAGGACTGGCTGGGTGTCTGTTTTAGTGGGTTGAGGAGACAACTGTCAAATGATTGAACCATTCTGAACCATTCTATGCCTATCTCATCTGTTTGTCAGGAAGAAGCTCTTTCTCTCTTCTCTTCCTCCGTCACTTCTTCCTCGCCTCAACCTCTCACTTTTTCTTTTCAGCTACAAAAGTCATATGTATTTGGCTGCAAAAATTTAAACAAGATAGCAGTGAACAAAATAAATGTGAAAATCCTTCTCCTCTTTGCTCCCTGACAAACCCAGATCCAGAGGTATCTGTTGTTTGGGTTATATCTTTTCATATGTTTTTCTTTTTTTTTTTTTTTTGAGTTGGCGTTTCACTCCGTCGCCCAGACTGGAGTGCAGTGGCCGCTCGCGGCCACCGCAGCCTCGACCTGCTGGGCTCCGGCGATCCTTCCGCCTCAGCCTTCCTGGTAGCCGGAATTACAGGCACGCGCTACCACACCCGGCTGATTTTTTGCTTTATTGTAGAGATGAGGTCTCGCGGCCCAGGCGGGTCTCGAACCCGCGGGCTCAGGCAATCCACTCACCTTAGCCTCCCAAGGCGCGGGCATGAGTTTTTCTATATATTTTCAAACAAGTCCATATATTTTGGGTAGTTTTAAGCTTTTTTTGGTGGGGGGTGGTCAGTCTCATCCTGACGCCCAGGCTAGAGTGCAGTGGCACGATCACGGCTACCGTAGCCTCGACCAGCTGGACTCAGGTGATCCTTCCGCCTCAGTCTTCCAAGTAGCTGAAGCTACAGGCGTGTACCACCATACTTGGTTAATTTTTTTTCAATATATTGTAGAGATGAGGTCGTGCTATATTGCCCAGACTGGTCTCAAACCCCCAGGCTCAGGCAATCCCCCCCAAGGTGCTGGGATTACAAGCGTGAGCCACCACACGCAGCTGGTTTTAAACATTTTTAAAGGTCTACACTACACTTGTTATTGTGCATATATTTTTTCCACTGAACATATCTTAGATACAGAAGTTCCAGGAACATGGCTCCACAGAAACACATTCTGCCAAATCTAGCGTGTAGGGACATTTGCAGGACGGATCACAGGTCTCCTCAACGAATACGTGACAATAAAAAAAGAGATGGAGAAGGAGAAGTTAAAAATCTTAAGAGACACATCAGTTAAGTGTAATAATTCACAGGTCTTGTTTGGATCTTGATTCAAATTAACCACCAGTCAAGAAAGGCAGGAATATGGACATCTGAACACGCATTAGGATATTTGAGGACGCTAAGGGGTTATTGTTCATCTTTTTTCAGAGAGGCGATGATATTGTAGTTGTTTTTAAAATGCTTTTTGTTTTTTTGAGTTGGAGTCTCACTTTGTCGCCCAGGCTGGAGTGCAGTGGCATACTCACGGCCACCCCAGCATCGGCCTGCTGTGTTCAGATGATCCTTCCGCCTCAGCCTTTCAAGTAGCTGGGAGTACAGGCATGTACCACCACGCCCGGCTAATTTTTTGATTTATTGTCGAGATGAGGTCTTGCCAAGTTGCCCAGGCCGGTCTTGAACCCGTGAGCTCAGGCAATCCTCTCACCTCAGCCTCCCAAAGTGCTGGGATTAGAGGCGTAGGCCATCACACCGGGCCTGAAATACATTCTTAATTCAGAGTTATATTTCAGACTACTAACAAATGATATTATCTGATATCTGGGATTGGCTTTTAAATAATCTGGTTATGATTATTATTTCCAGGAGGAAATGTGGGCACAAGATATATGAAATATAACTTGGCCATGTGTTGCCAAGTGTTCATCATACTATTCTCTCTTTGTGTGAAATTTTCCACAGTGAAAGTTTAAAAACGTGTTAAAGGAATGATTCTGTATTCAGTAGAAACAGAGAAAGTCATGTTGAAGATGCTAGTAAATATAGCACTGAAAATAATTAAAATATACCTCCTTTTCTAAGTAGGGAGCTAAAGCCCGCTGCAATAATAAAAACTCTTTCTGAGGTTCTAGAATAAGACATTAGTGTTTGGTAGATATCTAGCAGTCCACGAAATTATTTGTAATAACATTTCGAACATTGACATTTACTTTCCAACTTCCTTCCTGTACCCTTTTATACCATCCCTATGCAAATTATACTTACTTATTGAGGCAGTTCATGAAAATGCTACTTGGCAAAACCTATCTTAGTATTTGGGATAATAAACCAACACTATTGTTTTACATTTACAGAATCCAAACTTTTCACAGTGTAATCAGGCCTTTCCCGCTTGAATAAATTCTGGAGTGGTCCAATTTTGGCTAGTGAATGATCACGTGCTACTTCAGACACGTGGCTACTTCAGACACGTGGCTCTTCGGGGTGCAGTGGCTCAGGCCTGGAATCCCAGCGACTCAGGAGCTGAGGCGGGAGGATCACTTGAGCCCAGGAGTTCCAGGCTGCAGTGAGCTATGATCACACCACTGCCACCAGTCTGGAAAACAGAGTGAGACCCTGTCTCTAACTTAAAAAAAAAAAAAGAGTGACTCTTTTGCCTTTACAGAAACTGCGCCAGGTACTGTATGGAGTTCATGCCCGTCATCCCAGCACTTTGGGAAGCCAAAACAGAAGGACCTCTTGAGGCCAGGAGTTCAAGACTCGCCGGAGCAACATAGACTCTGTCTCTACAAAAAACCAAAAACAAATAAACAAAAAAGAAACTGAAAATTTGAAGCAGAAAATATTTATCTACTTACTTGGGGAACCACTTGGCATGTTCCTTCCAAGGATCATCGCCTTCTTCCCAGTTTCCTAAACACCCACCGCAGGAAAAACACCACACAGTGTCCCTGTTACCTACATGGGAAGGAAAACATTGAGATTGCCCAGAAATGGCACCCGAGGGTGTGGCTTGGCGTTGACGTTTTGTGCAGGACCAAGACGCGTGGTTCGCTCATGACCTCATCTGGCTGCGTCTCCACCCACAGTCCCGCTGCCCCAGATGACCACTTCCTGCGCCCCAGGTCTCAGCCATGGCCACGCTTACAGACACAAGCCCAGGCTGTGGAACTCCACACGCCTCCCTCAGTGGCTTCCAGAGCTGGCATTTTGCTCCTGGAGCCCTCAGGGCCAAAGTGATGGGAAGCAAACGCCAGGACCAGCTGAAGTCTGCACAAGGAGAAGACCTGCATTTCTGCTTTGCCGTGACATTTTGGTAAGCACACAGGCACATTTCTTAACTCTTTGAGCCTCGTGACCTCAGGTGTGTAATGGGGGAAAGGGGGAAAACTTGTTGGATTAGAATTAGTATTCAATCTATGCCTTGCATAAAGTTGGCACAGTACTCAGCAAATGGTAGCTGTTACAATTCTCATTTACGTCATATCTATGGCATAGCTAGCATAACTCAAACAAAGTGCAACTTTCTGAAATGCAGTTTGCCCTACATAGAGGAGTCTGATCTAAGATTAAAACAAGCAATGCTGGGTGCAGTGGCTCACACCTGTAGTGCCAGCACTTTGGGAGGCTGAGGTGAGAGGATTGCTTAAAGCCAGGAGTTTGAGACCAGCCTGGGCAACAAAGTGAGCCTCATCTCTACAAAATAAAAAAAAAGGGTAAAACCCAATACTGTAGCAATTAAAAGAAGAATCAAACTGGGTGCAGTGATTTACTGTAGCAATTAAAAGAAGAATCAAACTGGGTGCACTTTGGGAGGCCGAGGTGGGAAGATCACTTGAGCCCAGGAGTTAGAACCAGCCTACGCAACACAGCAAGATTTCATCTCTACTTCTGCTCCCCCCAAATTAGCTGGGCATGGTGGCACAGGCCTGTAGTCTCAGCTACTCAGGAGGCTGAGGCAGGAGGTAGTGAATTGTGATCATGCCACTGCACTCCAGCCTGGGTGACAGAATGAGACCCCGACTTAAAAAGAAGAATCAAAGAAAGATTATGCAAGCACAGTAGCAGAGGGGTGTGTCAGGAGACTGGGATCAGACTGACCTCAGAATTTATGTTCAGGCCTTAAGAATACAGCCGCTGGCTGGGCTCGGTGGCTCAGCCTGTCATCCCAGCACTTTGGGAGGCCAAGGCGAGTGGACTGCCTGAGCCCGCGGGTTCGAGTCCAGCCCGGGCAACTTGGTGAGACCTTGTCACTTCAATAAATTAAAAAAAATTAGTTGGGCCTGGCAGTGCACACCTATAGTTACAGCTACTTGGGTGGCTGAGGCAGAAGAATCGCCAGAGCCCAGCAGGTCGGCGCTGGGTGGCCGTGAGCATGCCTGCATTCCAGCCTGGGCGAAGGAGTGAGACTCCAACTCAAAAGTAAATAAATTAATTTAGTAAGTAAGCCAGTATTTCCAAAAGTTCAAGTTGAAAGAAAAGCAACTTTCTCGTTTTTTATACATTTGGCAAATGAACATGGGCTGAACGAAGCAAAAATACAGCAAAAATAAAATGACTGAGGTGGAATTTTAGCAAAATAGGCCTTGCAGCTAACCTAACACTTTTAACAACTGCAGAAAGGTGAACAAGATGCAGCACAAGCAACTGGAAAACGGAATCTCCACTTAAAGCTCCAGAGAAGTGCTCCCGAGCGTGATTCCTGGTTACCTGTGAAGACAAAGCCGGCAGCTGAGAGCGCATGTGAGGATACTCCTTGGGCATAAAATGGCCAGTTTCTGAAGGAGTCGAGTCTGGCCTGCTCCTCTTGGTACTGTCCTCGGTCCCGTGTCGGCTGGCTCTCCAGGTTCTTCACCCTGATGTCGTATTTGGCAATGTTGCCGACATCCTTGTTCAGAAGGAACTCACAGTCGGGCTGTAGCTTCTTGTGGTCTTCCACGGGGAGCTGCTTGAGCTTGGTGGCAAAGAGGATCAAGCTGCAGCAGAAGCACTGAACCCCAGATTTCACCCCCGTGAAGTAAAACCCAGCTGCTGCCATCTCCTGCGGAGTCCATGAGCTATACGGCTTGTAGGCCACGAAGGTCTTCAACCTTTGGGCTTCGCTGCGCATCCGTGAGTTATAGCCTTTCTGCATCTTTGCTCGGTCTCTCTCCTCCTCTTCTTCATTGTCTTTTTGAAACTGAGCTATATCTACGCCCAGAAGAGCAGACATCTCTGAGTGGAGAGCAGGGTCAGGGTCATACTGGGAAATCCTCGCGTCAGAGGCCTTCCCCTGGGTGGCCATGTTCTGAAAAGGGAAAGCAAAGCGGGTTGATCCGTTTTACAGTCATGTTTTTCTCAGAAAGAGTATTTCCTACGGTTCCCGAAGATGGCAAGAATTGAAGGAAAGCCTGGATTTTCAAAGCAAAGGAGGAAATTTTGTAGGAAATTATGAAACATCGGTATTCATCTACTTCATCAAGCTACAGATATTTACTAAGCACCTACTGTATATCAAGCACCCCGCGAGGCACAGAGGATCAAGCAACACACAAGACATACGCGGACCGGACTCCATTCGTGAAGCTTCCAAATATCAATTATGGAGACCATGTGGTAACATGGACATATATTTACCATTTATGTTAAGGAAAAATATATATAAAAAATATAAAGCCTGGCGCAATGATTTGATACAATCACTCAGTTTTTAAAAATCTTTATTTGACCAGGTGTGATGGCTCACGTCTGTAGTCCTAGCACTTTGGGAGGCTGAGGCGAGAGGATAGATTGATTCCAGGAGTTTGAGACCAGCCTGGGCAACATAGCAAGACTCATTTCTACAAAAAAAAAAAAATCAGTCGAGTGTGGTGGTGTGCCCCTGTAGTTCCAGCTACTCGGGAGACTGAGGCAGAAGGACTACCTGAACCCAGGAGGTTCAGGCTGCAATGAGCCATGATCGTGCCACTGCAATCCAGCCTGGGTGACAGGGTGAGATACCAACTCAACAAATAAACAAATCAATAAAAATCATTATTTTAACTGTGTTTACTGTCTAGACTTGGTGCTCCATGTCAAAGTTCCAGATGGTCCACCATAATTATAGTTATGGGTGCTATACATTTTATTTTAAAAAGTCGTTTCTCTTAACTTAAAATTGTAAGACATTGTCCCATTAATACATGTATTTCTACAATGTACTCCTTTTTGGGGGGTGCGATTAGGGTCTTACGCTGTCACCCAGGCTAGAATGTAGTGACACAATCACAGCTTGCTGCAGCTTTGACCTCCTGGGCTCAGGCAATCCTTCCACCTCAGCCTTCTGAGCAGCTTGGACAACCAGTGTGTGCCACAGTACCCTGCTACTTTTTACATTTTTGTAGAGAAAAGGTCTCGCTATGTTGCCCAGGCTGGTCTCAAACTCCTGAGCTCAAGCAATCCTCCTGTCTCGGCCTCCCAAAGTGCTGGGATTACAGGTGTGAACCACCACACCCGGATGGCAGTGTACTCCCTCTTGGCCTCATTACGCCCCTAACATAGGACACTCAGACTGTTAACTATTTTTCTCTTCAGGAACAAAGATGAATTGAGTATCCTGAAACAAAATCTTTTTTCCAGTCTTTATTATTTCCTAAGGGTAAAATCTGAAAAAACAAAGCACTGAGTCAAACTATATTCATCTTTCTAAGAATTTTTCCCTGTCTTGAGTTTTCAGATCTCAAAATAATTTTATGCCTTTCCATAACAGAAGCAGTCTGTTATTAAAGCCCAGTAGTGGTCAATGATTGTTTTTCAAAGGACATGGAGCTGTCAGAAGCCTCAGGAAAATTTCTAGTCCAAAATTCCCATGGTCATCCCTGTGTGGCAGTTGCGGGCTTTGGCAGGAATTTACAGTCAGCACAAGCAGGTTGCTGAAACCTCTAACGTCACCTGAATATCGTACGGCCCCAAAGGAATCAGCTAGACAATGACTCTTTGAGGTTACCAAAGAGTCTGCCATTATTCAAAATTCTTTTTTTTAGGGGAGTTGTTTTTTAAAGGCAGGGTCTCCTTCTGTTGCCGGGACTGGAGTGCCGTGGCACAGTCGTGGCTACTGCAACCTTGACCTCCTGGGCTCAAGGGATCTTCCCACCTCAGCCTCCTGAGTAGCTGGAACTACAGGCACACACCAGCAAGCCTGGGTTTTTTTTTTTGGTAGAGACAGGGTCTTATTATGCTGCCTAGGCTAAAATTCCATGTAAATTTAGCTTTCTCCCTAATTGTAACTTTGAGAATACAGGTTTAAAAAGTGGCATATGATTTTGATTAGCCAGCATTTAAAATTCTGTCTTAGCTGGATATTTGGATTGAGAGGGCCACATGATATCATCAATGTAATGAAACAGTACTTTTCAGTTAAATCAGATCTGGGGTTTTTTTCGTTATGTTGTAGGAAAAAGAATTTACATATCCTTGTGGGAATACCTTGGATGTACATTGGTGCCCTTTCCACACAAATGCAAACTGGCTTTTATTTTCTTCTGAAATAGGAATCAAAAAGAAAGAAAGCATCTGTGTGATAGTGCGCTCCTGTAGCCCCAGCTATTTGGGGGGCTGAGGAGAGGAGACCCCTTGAGCCCAAGAGTTGAGGCCAGCTGGGGAAACACAGTGAGTCACCTGTTCTCAAAAAAAAAAACAACAAAAAAACAAAAAAAACAACCGTATCAAGTATGACCGAAGCTATTGGAGACGCCACTTTATCACATCCTCTGTCGTTTACAAGTAACTTCCCGTATCCATCAGCTTTCATCACAGGCCATACCAGACTTTTAAACAAAGAAATCATCATCACTAGAACATCTGCATCTAACAAGTCTTTAATTAGGGCTGAATCTCTTGACATCTCGCAAATATCCCATATCGTTCTAAATTAAATATTCGAATAGGCTTAGGTAATCTTAAAGGTTACCACCAGGCATCGCCAATTAAAAGAAAAGAAAAGAACAGATTTTCATGAAGTGTCTTTCCTCAGAGGCGTCTCCATTCAGATATCACATCCATTCCAAAAAGACATCGGGGAGAGATGACAGCCATTGAAAGGGGGAAGTCAAAACGGAGTAACTTCGGCTAAAGAACAGCCATTTTAGCATTGCTTAAGCTTTGTCATGCTCTGCTAACTGTGTGTTCTACTCCCCACCTCCTAATCATTAGCCAAGGACAGAACCAGCTTTCTGGAGGGAGCTACTGGTAATTGCTTTCTAAGTCCCTAAGCATGTCCTGTACTGATGGCCTCTCTATTCTAGGCATTTGCTTTCCAGCTATACAAGACCAAGCGGACCTAATCTGCCGTATTCAGCCTTCCACGACAACCCACGAGCCCACCACCTGGAGTCACGAGACCGATTGCCCTGACAGCGCCCAGGACACGAGACCGGTGTTGCCCAAACTCAGGAATGCAGCTGCTGGAAATGTTTTGGGACCCTGCCTCCTTGTCAAAACTTTAAAAGCCCTCCTTTCTCAACCCCCTTGCCACACTGCTCTTAGCTGCGTCGGCCCCATTTAGAGCCTGTTCTAAGTGTGAAGAAACTCTTTTTCTTTGCCTTTGCAAATATTTGCTTTATTCACACGGCACCGGCTCACCCTGCCTCGGTTTACCCTAAGAGCCATTATGCAAAGTTTTCTCTCATAAATTCCTACTTGAAGTCATCTTTTGCTTTTTAAATAATACCTTTATTGAAACATACTTTACACATCATAACATCAGCCCATTTAAAATGTACAACTCAATCGACCTTAGCGTATTCACAGCCTTGTGCAACTTTCACCGTGATCCGTTTTAGAACATTTTCATCACCCCAGAAGGAAACACTTTGCTCATCAGCAACTGCTGTTTCCCCTAATCCTCCGAGCCCTAGGAAACCACTATGTTACTTTCTGTTTCTGTAGATGATTTGCTTATTCTGGACATTTCTTGTCAATTGAATCATACAATAGGTGGTCCTTTGTGTCTGGCGGTTTTCGCGTAGCAAAATGTTTTCAAGGTTCATCCGTGTTATGGCATGTATGGCACTTGATATTCCTTCTCATTGTCAAATAATATTCTGCTATATCGACATACCACATTTTATTGCCATATACCACATTTTATTGATTCATTCATCAAACTAGTTGATGGGCATTTGGGTTGACACTTTGGCTTTATGGATAATGCTGCCAAGGACATTCATGCACGAGTTTTTGCATGGATATTTTTCACTCTTTTTTTTTTTTTCTGAGTTGGAGTCTCACTCTGTCGCCAGGTTGGAGTGCAGAGGCACGCTCATGGCCACTGCAGCCTCGACCCGCTGGGCTCAGGCGATCCTTGTACCTCAGCCTTCCAAGTAGCCAGAACTACAGGTATGCGCTACCACATCCGGCTCATTTTTTGATTTATGGTAGAGATGAGGTCTCACCATGTTGCCTAGGCTGGTCTCGAACTCCTGGGTTCAGGTAGTTCTCTTGCCTCGGTCTCCCAATGTGCTGGAATTACAGGCTTGGGCCACGGAGCCCGGCCTTGGCCGTCCTTTTCTTTACATCACACTGCTTTAAAGCAACTACTGTGCATTCTGCTTTCCTGTCGTCATGAAGATTTGTTCATGTTCATTCAGCAAGGCTAGTTTGCATCAGAAACCTACTGTGACCATTTCACCATTGGGGGAAGAAGACAGACCACGTAACCATTACAACGGATCATCTTACAGTGCTACATTGCCATTTTGGTAGTCATTTCACTTATTTCCTCACACCATTTCTTTTTTTTTTTTTTGAGTTGGAGTCTCACTCTGTCGCCCAGACTGGAGTGCAGTGGCCACTCCCGGCCACCGCAGCCTCGACCTGCTGGGCTCCGGCGATCCTTCCGCCTCAGCCTTCCGAGGAGCTGGAACTACAGGTGTGCACTACCTCACCCGGCTAATTTTTTGATTTATTGTAGAGATGAGGTCTCGCCAAGTTGCCCGGGCGGGTCTCAAACCCGCGGGCTCAGGCAATCCACTCACCTCAGCCTCCGAAGGCCCGAGATTACAGGCTGAGCCACTGAGCCCATCTCAAAAAATTTTTAAAAACTAGTCAGGTGTGGTAGTGCATGCCAGTAGTCCCAGCTACTCAGGAGGCTGGGGCGAAAGGATCACCTGAGCCCAGGAGGTAAAGGGTGTAGTGAGCCGAGATCGTGCACTGCCCTCTAGCCTGGGCAATAGAGTGAGGCCCTGACTCAAAAAAAAAAAATTATAGGGCAATTCCTTTGGATCCCCTCCCACTGTGGGAGGCTCTCTGTCCTCTCAATAAATGGTGCTTTATCACTAAAAAAAGAGAAAAAAATTATAAAGTAATTGCACAGGTTTGGATAATTGAAAAAACTCAGATTTCACATAGCATACTTACATAATAAGGCTTTAATAAAGATAAAGGCTAAGACACAAAAAATAAAATAAAGACACAGAGAAGCACCGGGCCTAGTTACTAGGTGCCTTCCTCAGTTGCAAAGGATGTGTTTTATCCTCTAAGTGGCAATGAACCTATGTCAGATATTTTGGTTTCAGGGAAACCATAACCTCATCTGCAGAGAGGGCTTATTTACCCCTCTGGTCAGGTAGCCCAAACCAGCATGCATAACCAAGTTCAAAAGCAGAAACACCTTGGAAGTGGGGGCACACCTCATCAACAAGGGCACCTGCACCATGAATATTTGTATACCTAACCCTGTATTATACCCAACAATCTTAAAATAAAAAATAAAAACCCCAAAACAGAAACAAGCGCAGTGGTGTGCTACTTGGAGGCTGAAGTGCGAGGCTCATTTGAGCCCAGGATTCTGAGGCCAGCCAAGGCAACAGAGCAAAATCCCATCTCTGAAAAAAAGAAAGAAAAGAAAGAAACTGGTATAGGCTGCCCCCAAGTCTGTCTCACCCCCCAGTACAGGACTATATCAGTCACTCTTGAGTAGATTGCATTCGGGTTTGGCCAATGAACAGTAAGCACCGAGGCTCCAGGCCTCCCAAGAGATAAACAAGCGCAGGGTTGCATAGACCAGCTGAGCTCAACCCTGGACTGACACAACAAAATTCAGGGGTCAATCTGGCCGGTCCCAGGCCACTTCGGGGGAGGAGAGATGATTTCCAAGGGCCCCTTCAGGTCTGACGTTCTTGGACTCCAAGTGCTGAGCGCCTTTGCGTCTACCCGGCCACGGGGCTGGGATTTAAGTCCAAACCTGTGGGACCGCAGTGTCTGTCCTCTGGCCTTCAGTCCAGCTTTCAAAGAGAGAAACACGAGTAGAGAAAGAGCGGGCTGTAAGTAGCCGTGGAGGAACCGCGCCTTTGCCAGAGACGGTGATTTACTTACCAGAGATTTATCCAGTCCCAGCCAAGGGCAAGGAGAATGCCGGCCAGTGGAAGGAGAACGTGCAGCTCTGTGTTTGCCCTTTAATGGGAAGCGGTGAGAAGATATATGAGGAACTCACTGAAACTGAAAACAAGTTGCACATTAGAGAAGTCACCGGTCATGCTCTAAGGTCAACAGGGTTCAGTCAGGACACGAAAGAAATAACAAAATGTACCAAGTGTCACAGCAGGAAGAATTTTATTCTGAATCAGCTTCTTTTTTTTTTTTTTTTGAGTTGGAGCCTCACTCTGTCGCCCAGACTGGAGGGCAGTGGCCGCTCCCGGCCACGGCAGGCTCAACCTGTTGGGCTCTGGCGATCCTTTCGCCTCAGCCTTCCGAGTAGCTGGAACTACAGGCAGGCGCCACCATGCCCGGCTAACTTTTGATTTATCGTAGAGACGAGGTCTCAACAAGTTGCCTGGGCGGGCCTCGAACCCACGGGCTCAGGTAATCCTCTCGCCTCGGCCTCCCAAAGCGCTGGGATGACAGGCTGAGCCACTGAGTTCGGCTGAATCAGTTTCTTTTTTTTTTTTTTTTTTTG